>NC_068382.1:17014078-17159258 GCF_023724105.1 Carassius gibelio | reverse complement strand
GACGGACGTAAATAAGCTTTGGGAAAAAAAATGGAAACAGGGAAATATATTGTCCTGAAGCTATCTAGCTAGCTAGCTCTGGAAATTCCTACTGGATTCTAGCAAGTGGCATATGAATCTGTTCCAGAATGCTGTATACTGTGGTTTTTAATTGGATGTACATCTTTGTTGTTAATTGAACACCCCACTGTGAATAATGCCTGATTGACAGCACCTCCTCTCTGAGAGGATGCTGGAACAAACTCATTATGCAGTACAGTACATTTTGCAGGGCAAGCTGCCTCGCTGAACGTGTCATTGAATATGCAGTTTGAAGAGAGAATTTGCATAGAGCCTGTTACTTTAATCGCTTTCATATCAATATGAAAGGCTAATGCATTCTGTCCTCAGGTTGCACCCCAACAAAATGCGGCAGAGCCATTACAGACAGCGCTGTGACTTTGGAGGAGGCACAGAAGCTTAGAAGGTATATATGCACACTAACAAACATCTTGATGTATGTATATCTTTCCTCTGAGGAGGCAAGGGAGGCAGTGTCTCCTCAAAATATTGGATGAGAATTTGAATTTGTAGTACAAAAATAAAACCATGCACACCAATATTACAAATTATAACTTTAAAAAGTGTATAAGTCACTAGTTTTCTTAAAGAAAGATTGTCCAAGGGCGACACCAGCAGGTAAAGAGGGAGTCCGCGTCTCTCTTGCCTCACCTGAGCTTATTGAGTTTTAACAGACCACCTAAAGTGTGTGGAGAGTTTGTGGGGGGTAATTGAGAATGAATGGGGGAAAGTACAAAAACTTTTAAGCTCATGAAGGCTGCATTTATTTGATCAAAAATACAATTAAAAACTAATATTGTGAAATTTAAAATAACTGTGAATGTGATTTATTCCTGTGTTGACATAGTATAATTTTCTGCAGCTTTACTCTAGTCTTCAGTGTCACGTGATATTTTAGAAAATGATTGTAATATGCTGATTTGGTGCTCAAATATAATTTCTGATATTGTAAAAAAAAAAAAAAAATCTGTCGCAAATATAAAATATTATTGGAATATGGTTTACAAAAAAAAACATTTCATGTTTATTTCAGTGTGCTATTTGCAATTTTTTTGTAGCTAATTGTGAATTTTACCAGCAGAGAGAAAGTGGTTTAATTTTTTTTTCTCACAGTGTAGCATTGTTGAAATCAGTTGAGCTGCTTGTTTTTTTTTTTTTTTTTTTTTTTTGTAGAAATGGTGATACTTCTGAAAATCATCTCATTTTGTTTATTTTTTCCTCAAGATTCTTTGGGTAGAAAGATCTAAATAACAGCATTTATTTGAAATATAAGTCTTTTGTTACATTATAAATGTCTTTACTATTGCAATATAATGTTTTCCTGCGTAATAAAAGTATTAATATTTGTATTTAATACTTAAGTGTACACCCATAAATACATGTGTTCTCATATTTTTACAGGTTAGCTGAGCGGGGCTTATCACTTGCTGGCTCAGATGGTGGTGTGAGTAAAATGATTCAGTTCCAATGCTTGCATCTGTTTAAAAATAATGACATATGGGTCTGTCATGGAAGAACACAAGAGGGCAGTACACACTATGATTTTTATTTGAGCTGGAATTCAAAAACAAACTTCTTTTCAGTTATGTTTAGATGACAGTAAAGCATTGTTTCCTCAGGACAGCATTCTCATTAAGAGTGCATTTGACAAAATTCACATATGATGTGGAAGAAACTTTTATGTGTTTGATGGGAACAACTTGTGACATTCTCAGTGGTTATTGAAATTGCATTTTGCATTCGTAATGAATTGAGTTAATCTCACCAATTCATCACTCAATGGGAAAATACTGGAAAAGATAACTGTCAAAAAGTACATGTGGTGCAGAGACCTAAGCCATATTGTAAAATAAAATGAACCAGATATTATTTAGATTGAATTTAAGGTCCAGTATTGCTTAAAATATTGCAACCACTGTTAGAAATAATATCTTCATTTGAGATAGTTAAGCAGATAGCGTTTCCTTAACTGAAAAAAAAGAAAAATATTAATTATAATTGTGAAATGATTGTGCATTACCGTTCAAAAAGTTTGGCGTGGTACTTTTTTATTCATTTTTTTAAGTCTCTTTTTTTATTATATTTTAAAATGTTATTTATTAATGTGATGTGCAAAGCTGAATTTAGTTATTTAAGTCTTCAGTTTCACATGATATTTCTTTTTTTATTATTATTAATATTAAAAACAGCTGTGCCGCTTTATTTTATGGAAATCTTTTGTACAATTTTTCATGTCTTAACTGTAACTTTTAATTAATTGCATTCTTGCTGAATAAAAGTATTAATTTCTTTAAAATCTTATTGATCTCAAACTTTTGAACGTTAGTGTGTGCTTTTCGAACCTTTCACCCAAATTATGCTGTTAATGCTGATATTGACAGTTTTCTTTTTGAAAAGTGTCTTTATTCCTTTTTGTTGTGTACAGGCCTCCATCCTGGACCTTCACTCTGGGGCGCTGTCGATGGGAAAGCAGTTTGTAAATGTCTATAGGTGAGTATTCGGTCATCTCCAACTGAACTTCAGCGACAGCTAGATTTATTTGAATCACAGCTCTATCAGACTTCTCAAGGTGTGTTTCATCTGCACATCAAAGTACACCCTTGGGCCTGAGGAGCAGAACAGAGATCAATGGCGGCAATGATGGACTTTCTAGCTTCAGCCGCTAAAGATCATGTTTTCTTCTTTTACACATGGAGTTTTCCTCATGTCTTTATATGGGGTTTAAGCTTCGGTGCCCACACACAGGCTGGCACTCTCCTGGCAGTTAACGTGTACAGCTGGCATGTGTTGGCACGCTTGCGGTGACACTTTGGTCTTTGTGTGTGTGAATCTATTGCTGCCTGTATTTTGATGTGGCAGCAGCATTTCAGTTGTTTAATGGCTGCCATCCTTCAAATGATAAAGGTGGTGTGTTTTGGTATTGGATTTTATTTTTTATCTCAAATTAATCCATCTGTTTTTTTTGTTTTTTTTCCCCCAGATATTTTAAGAATGAGATAAGGGATGTTTTTACAGAAGATGATTTTGAACTGTACAGGTGAGTGATGTGGAATTGTTAGAAGTAACTGAAAATCAATTAATTCCAAATCATTCAGTTCTTAAATAATAGTCAACATTAGTATTTTAGTTTAGTTTAATTTATTCATTAAGTTTAGTTTTATTATTGTTTAGTTTATTCATTAAGTTTAATCATTAAGGTGTTTTAACTTTAAACAAAAATTATGAAAAACATGTTGTCGGTCCACAATAAGGGTTTTTCCGGTGAAAAAGTCCATCTCAAAAGTCCTTGTTCTCCTCTCACATTAAAATCCACCAACATATTTGTCTAGGACTGTTTTTGCTTGTAAACAGTGCTTGGTCTATACATATTTCTCTCCTGATTCAGACAAGATTACTTTTCCACAGGAGAATCTAATATTAGGTATAGAGGACAAACACACAGGTTTTTACTTCACATGACGTTAATTGATAGATTTATAGTAAGTATTTTAAATTATGTGTGAACTATTCCTTTATTTGTAGTGGTAGTGCTTTATTTTAGTAATCCCTTTAGCTGTGCCACTTGGAATTTTACAACATGAACATTGCATTTTTAAGATGTTGTGTCAAGTTAAAAATAGTTCTACTGTTTTGAACACAAGAACTTGACACAAACTTAATCATTCAGGGCCTCTTATCTATTGGTCAGCTGGTCCTTGTGGCAGCCCACCAACTAGTTGGTCTAATATGTGGGTTTTATGATACCTATTATGGATATGGATGAATAAAAGTAAGTCTACTAGGTAAAGAAATTGTATGTGCTCTGTTGTAAACCAGGGATGTCCGTAGCCGAATTCAAAAGATAATAGCTGAGACTTTTGGTCTGGACTCCAAACAGATGTACCTCACCAAGCCCACCTTCTTCTCTCGCATCAACAGCACCTCTGCCAAAACCACTCATGATGAGTACTGGCACCCACATATCGATAAGGTAACACACACATCCAAGAACCCTTTAGCGTCTAGCTTTTAACTCATTCCTCAGGAATGTTCAAGAACTCCTAATGTTTACTCTATGACCAGTGTTCTAAAACACATTGATCACATTGGTTCCCTCTGAACATTTGCTGAAAATATCTCCATGTAAAAGGGCCCAGATATTTTGAACTAGCTTTAATAGGTCATATTGCAAAGTTGACATTTATAAATAAATGAGGTTTAACATCAAATTAGTTCAGTGACTTGAATTAAAGTAGAAATTTAAATACTTGTCTAGGGAAGCAAATCTTTAAAGCAAATGCAAAGGGGTTTGGATATAAATAATGGAACTAGATTAATATTATATTTGTGATGTAACCACACACCAGCTAACTATTACAGATATGAAATTAATTGGCACTCAACCTCAATAACTGTGTACAGCCCAGTGGTGCACGGCTTTATGAAGTAAAGTATTTATACAAGAATCATAATCACAGGAAACGATGAATTGCACGCTTGAACGTAATGTATTGGTATATTGATTTGTGCAAATGAATGCTAATTTATGTGACATTTTATGCTGACTTGTTACATTAACAAAATATTTCAGCACCAAATTGGCAAAATAAAAAGAATTATTTAAAAGACCTTTATTTAACATAACTGTCTGTATTAATCAAATACAAATATGCATGCATAACGAGCCCCAGGAGGGGCCAAGACTGCAGTACGCCATTGGCCCATATGGTTAAAGCATATTTGAAGCTATTCTCTAAATTTCTCATGCATTAGAGAATGGAGATGGAAATGCTCTGCAGTGTTTGTATCAGTTGCGCAGTTAGGCCCTGGACTCTTTATTTGGCCAAGTCTAAAAACGCTTTTATCGCAACAATGTTGCCTTTAAAAGACATAATTTATTTTTGAAACAAAACGTAATATTCCTTCCTCCTTTTTGAGCTTTTGAAATAAGGTCTTGAGGGCATCTATAATCAGTTCAAGTTCATTTATGTTCGGTCTTAGAAATGCAGCTTTGATCTCTGAGTAGTTTGTGCATTTTGCAGGGTGATTTAATCAAAGTGATCATTTCACTTTGCAGGCAAGGTTTACATGCTTGGCTTTAACACATCAGAGGAATCAACTGCTTACATTGAATATAAATTGGTTTTGTGTTTTGGATTTCTTCTCGTTGCATGAGAGGCAAAAAGATAAACAGATTATCCTAAGGTCATTGTAGCTTATAGCTGTACCTGTTAGTTTGTTTTTGAAATGTTTACTGCCATTTGCATGTACAATTATAAAATTCACTTGAATCAGTGATAATGTGCCGTGCTGGTCAACCCTCTACATTGCAAGTAAATAACTCCCATATGCCACTAAATCTCTGGGCGACTTAATGATGTCTAATACTAGCCAATGGCTAATACATTCTCAGATTTTACTCGCCAGTCTGGAGGCTAAGTAAAAGTTTAGCACATATATATTTTTACTCTCCAAACACTCTGAGAGCTTCAGAGTTTCACCCTCCATCAGTATTTCAGTTCATCTGAATGTATGCGCAGCACACCTGTATTTGTGTATTTGATTTATCATGAACTCTAGTGTGGAGGCACACACTTCGATCTCATACTTCGAGCACAAACTACAATCTCATTGGCTAGCACTCATCAATTATCGTCCCTGTATTGATTTTAGCAAATCAGTTTGAGCGAATGCACACAACCTGATTAATATTCATGAATCCACTAGCTCATTAATCTTTAGTGTGTTTTATATTGTTCTTATTAGTAGAATTCGTATCATCTTATCAGTATTTTTGTTAGTTGTTTCCCATTTTTACAGAAACACTGAATTACCAAAAAAGCACCTCCACCAGTCCAGTTAAAATTACTAATATGCATTCAATCAGGGTTATCATGTTTTAATTCTAACTACTAAAGTTATATAATTAAATAATATATTTATAATGCTTGACAGACTGATGTAAAGTGTACTTTCAGTTAAAACTGTGCCATTTTACAAACTATATATATATATACATACACGTCAGTCTGGTGGGTAAACTAAAAAATGTACTAGGCAATGCCGATTCAATTGCCAAGGTGTCCGTAAAGGGTTGCTTATAGGGTTTTTCCAATATTTTGGCATTGGTAAAGTAAGAAAAACATATAAGCATCACGATCGCTGATTGTTCTCCCTTTGGGTAGGTGTGTGGAATATTCCTCATTAATCTGTCTCTGAAAAACCACTGGAAATAACCAGTGACCGCCAGAAGACTACCAGTCTTAAACTCTAGATCTGATTAAAGTAGTTAAAGTTTGATCTGACATGCTGAGCAGTGACGCCTGTGTGGTTTGGGATCACTAAAGAATTCCCCTCATAAAGCAGAGCAGAGTTTAAAGACCCAGGGATGCTGTTAAATTTTACCACTCTTTTTCATTAAGCCAGGAAATCTTAGGCTTTACTTGAGTTTTTTTTTTTTTTTTTTTTTTTTTTGAATAATGAAATTGTCAGTCAATTAGATATCAGCTTGATGTGTTAGCTCATAATCAGTTTGTTCACCCTGTTCCCCTCGAGCACAAAATTTAAATGGATGAATTATTAAAACCTTCTAATTAGTGCTTTAGGCTCAAACTGAGATTTATTTGAGGTTAAGGAAAAACATTTTTTGTTTTTTAAAATGAGCATTTTTTTTTTCTAAAAGGAGACTTATGGATCCTTTGACTACACATCTTTGCTCTACTTGTCTGATTATGGAATGGAGTTTGGTGGTGGACGGTTTGTCTTCATGGATCCCAGTAGCAACAGGACGGTGGAGCCACGTGCTGGTAAATACAGTACAAACAATATTACACACATCATCTGGGTTTGTAAAAAAGCATGAAAGTACTGCAAAGTGTTCAAATTCGACAAGGTTTTAATTAGGGCTGTCAGTTGAAAATGAAATCAAATGAAAGATTAATTATGCTGATTAATCAAGTCAATCAGCATATAGTAAAATGCTGATTATAGGCAAGATTTTTTAAATAATTATTTGTACTTATTAACAAGTTGAAAATATTATATTTATATTTAAAAAAATTTCTTTCTTTTTAGAAATTTCTATTAATCAAAAAAAAACCTTGGAAAAAAAGTAAAAAAAATAAACATTAAACAGCACAGCTGTTTGAAACAATTATGATGATAAGAAATGTTACTTGAGCACCAAGTTAGCATATATTTTTAAATAGAAAACAGATATAAAAATATATATATATAATTAAAACCGGAAACAGGTTTTAAATTGCAGTATTTTTTCACAATATTAGTTTTTTATTTTTAAATAATATGTACGAAAATGTTTAAAGCTAAAACCTGTCTTGTTGGATTTACACCTAATGCCCACTGGCAGTTTTATTCATTTCTGTGCTCCCAAGTATTCAAATTAGATTTTGCAAGACATGGTGTGATGTCTACTTAAATTAAGATCAGTCATGCTCTGCCTGGTAACTGTGCATAATGCAAAAATAAAATGAGTGATTGATTGCTTTGTGTAACGTGTGTAAAGTTTCCATTCTTTGAATTCTATTGCGATGGAAAACTGAATTTTAAAGTAGCAAGAAGTGTACCTCCTGTAGGAAGACACAAGTGAAGGTACTAAAACCAGATAAATTGCCATGAAGATACATTGCAGGTAGTGTGTAGAAACTATGAGATTATTAATTGGCACCACTGAGCTTCTTTTGCACACTGGACTCAATTTAAAGGATAATGTATGTGGCTCAGTGGTTGCATTCAGGTGCAAAAGCATTAACTATTATAACTTTATATTAACATTTATTATAACATTTGTATATAACCATGCAGTAACATGGGATTTCATCAAAACTCTCTCCTATATCCCAACGATTACAGCCACACTCCAAATGACTTTTTTATCACTTGTTTTACATACCTTCTGCATGGAATAATTGATTTGTTTTCTCGGCCTGGCAGTTTGATAATGTTCCAGTGATGATGTGATCCATGAATAGCTGCCTGATTATTTGGTCTGCACCGAGAAGCTGTTTTTTTCTTTTTTTTTTTGGGCTTGTGCATGTGAATGCATTACCTTTCAGCTCTTTATCAGGATCTGTCATTTTTGAGTGGATAATGTCTGCTATTTTCAAACTTGGTTAAGGTGCCCTCGGATAAAGTGGCATCATACAATGATAATAGAAACTGTCAAGCTCCGATCTTTTAAAATCTTCACCCACGCCATGAAAGGTGTTTTGCAATGTAGCATGTGCTCTCTGTGCCCATTAGTGATGGCAGATGTCTCTATAAAAAAATAAAAAAAAAAACTTTTGCACATATATGTATAGATAAGAAATATGTGTATGTGTGTGTATATATATGTATATATCTCTATCTATCTCAATCTCATTCCACCAGCCAGGAATGGTGAACAAGAATGTTATGGAAAGTGATTTTGAGCCTCTGTGTGATGGTTCCATAAGGCGTCTCTCACTAGCGGATCTCAGACTTCTGGAGTGGATGTAGATTCGTTATAGTGAGTGGAAGTAGGCGGGTGCTAAGCTTGTGGCTGTTCTATATGCAAGCATCAATGTCCAAAATTTCATGCAAGCCGCAACCAGTAGGCAGTGCAAGGAGATAAAGAGAGGTGCAACATGGGCTCTTTTGGGTTCGTTGGAGACCAGTTGTGCCACTGCATTCTGAATCATTTGTAGAGGTTTGATTGTGCTTGATGGAAGTCTAGCCAGAAGAGCATTGCAGTAGTCCAGCCTAGAAATGACAAGGGCCTGGACAAGAAGTTGTGTAGCATGCTCCATTAGGAAGGGCCTGATCTTTCTGATTTTGTGCAATGCAAAACTGCAAGCTGGTCATCAAAAGTTACACCAAGATTTCTGACCGTTGATGGGGAAATTGTAGAAGAGCCTTGCTGGATGGAGAAATCATACTGTAGAGTTTGAGTAGCAGGGAAGACAAGAGGCTCAGTCTTTGCCAGGTTGAACTGTAAGTGATATTCTTTCATCCATGCCGAGATGTCCACCAGGCAACCAGAGATCCATGCAGCTCCCATTGGATCATCTGGTTGAAATGAAAGATAGAGCTGTATGTCATCAGCATAGCAAAGGTAGGAGAATCTATGTGCCTGTATGATGGGACCCAGTGATGTTGTGTATATGGAGAAGATAAGGGGTCCAAGAACTGATCCCTGAGGAACCCCAGTGACAAGTTGATGTGCTTTGGATACTTCCCCTTCCCAAGCCACCCTGAAAGACCTACCAGTAAGATAGGATTCAAACCAGTGAAGTGGAATCCCTGTAATGCCCAGTGATGAGAGTGCAGACAGAAGGATCTGATGATTGACATTGTCAAAAGTAACAGATAGATCCAGTACAAAAAGAACTGATGATTTGGAATCAGCTTTTGCAATACGCAGGGCTTTCCATGACTGACAGTAGCGCAGTCTAGCGATGTCCACCTCTTTCTGTCTTCAGTTGCAAAGAAATTAATGTTTTTGAGGAAAAAATTCCAGACATTTTCTCCCTATAATGGACTTAAATAGTGGCCAATGGGTTGAAGGTCCAAATGGAAGCTTCAGTGCAGCTTCAAAGGATTCTACACAATCTCGAGGAATAGGAGTGTAATCTAGCAATAGATAAGTAATCTATGTAAATTGTTATATATATATTGTCAATTTGAATATTTACTGCCTACATCTAAAAGGAATTATATCTTTATTATCAGGCATGTCAGTAGTCATTTTTTTATAATCGAATACATTATGCCTATACATCTTGTATACAGGAATCAATGCAGATATTTTACTAAATTATTCTAAGTGCAGGTTGCTAATCTAAACCAAAATAAGTATTTTCCCTTTACTTTAAAAAAGACAGTCCTCACAGTCATAGTTAATATATATAAAAGGTTAATAGTTTCTACACAATTCAACACGGCTGGGAGGGATATAGAAATTGTCATTCAGTGTACAAATAGTGATTTTATTCAAATAATTGCAGTCATACGTGATGGACAGCGATACTTACAATAATATACAGTAGTACAATATCTGGATTGTTACATGTACAGAATACATAGGCATACTGTTTATATATATAATAAGCAGTTAAAACGTCTGCCTATTTTGACTTTGACTAATAATAAAGATATATTTATATTGAGAGATTTGGACTATAAATTCATATTTGCATTTACATTCTCAAGATTTATTAATATACATTCAGATTTACAATTATATATTCAGAATAATAACTATATTCGCATTATACTTTTATTTATTCAAACATACAGCTATATTTTCTGAATATTTTATTTTTTTATATTCAGATTAACGTCTAACATATATTCATGATTTGCATTTATACATTCAGTTTTTTATTTATATATTGAGACTTGTATCTATATATTGCAACTTTCATGTGTATATTAAAATTATGTATTTATAATTTACATTTTTATATTAAAATGTGTGTTTATATTCAGACTTATAACTATATCTGGATTTACATTTTCATAGTCATATTTATTGCTATATATTCTGATTTTCATTGAGATTTAATATATTTATTTACCTTTTGGTGCTTCATAAGTAGGATTTTTTTTGTTTTTTATGTTATTTTGTGTAACTTTTTTTTTTCTTTTTTCTTTTTTTTTTTTTTTTAGCATCAGTGTCACTTCTAGTCTTAAAATACCCATAATGCATTATGCATCAGACCCCAATATTTCCAGCTCTGGATTTTTCCCTCCTGTTGCGTCCCATCTCCAGCTAGGGTGATGAGTTTTGAATGTCTGTTTCCAGATTTAAATGAATTAGGATACAGTGTGTTGGATGTAGCCGCTAGAACATGTTCCTGTTCACTGGATGGTAGAAGCAGTGTGCTCTGTCGGTGTGTTGATTATCCATCAGTTGTGGCTGATGAGCCCTGATCTTCGCTAAGGTAATTATTAGTCAGATGTATATCTCTGTCGAACAGGCTGTAATTATAACTACACTGACAATCAACCTCCCTCTTTCCTGATGGATGCGAGCAGGAGCGATGTTGGCCTGTTTAGACACACAGCACTAAACACAGGACAACGGCAGAGGTGAGATGAGAAAGGGGAGGGGGGTCTGCACAGACATAAGAATAGTGTGAAAGATGATGTGGTATGTTATAAGATTAGACCGAGGGGAAAAGCACTTTAGCTATGCCGCACTGGGAAAATTGCTGCCTGGCGCTGGATGAATCCTCTGGGATCACAGCTGCATCTCTTGATTTGAGAGTCACAGAGGTGCAACATGCTCTTAGCCCAGCAAACACCTCACACGGCTAAAAACCAGCTGAGGAGTTTAAAAGAGGCGACAGGTGCATTTTTATTGTCAGATGGAAAAACAAAGGCCTGTATTTTTGGCTGTGTTCATTTCTGTGATTTGCAGATGAAAGGAAATGGATGACTTAGTATTTGATATGCACATACTGTACAAGGACACTTTGAAAAGTGTAAAAAGTAAAAGCAGAAGTCCTTGAAGTGGTGAAAAACAGTAGCTATCTGTAATGTTATTTCTTTGTCATGCATAAAACTAAAACATAAAATAAAATAATGTCTTGCAAAAAGTTCACATATGTAGTCCGAGTCCAAAAAGGCATATACTTTTTTTTTCTCTTGATTCTGTGGCCCTCCATATCACCATGCTGCGTGTGCTCTTCTGTGTCATTCGCGCCACAAGGATGCATTATTTCTACGTGTATTAAGCTTTGATTTGAAATAAAACAGCACATCCTTGTGGCACGGAGGACACAGAAGACGATACAAGAATACGAGAGACGAGAGCTGACACTGAGAGCTCACCCACTTTGCAAAAACCCAACAAAAACAATTTTGAGAGTTCAAAAGCAGTCATTGCGTGATACAGCCTGTTACAATACAGTTAGAATGCCCTTATAATTCAAGCAATGAAAGAAAATAATACTCGTGTATGAGTTTTTATATTTTCATTGCACAAGCAATGTACTTTTACTGAATATCAGCACATATGCGCGAGCACAAATGTGCTATTAATTTTATACAAGAGTGCATAGCATTGCAACACAGTGTTTTGTTCCTTGAATGAATCAGATTTGAATGAATCGAGTGAGACAGTGATTCAACAGTTCATTTAGATGGATTCACTTGTTTAGTTTCTAATTGAATCAGCCGTTTTGAACGAATCATTTCATTTGAATGGTTCAATAAATAATTTATTAAAACATTGACTTTCTGCCTCCTAATGGCGATCTTATTGTCATCATCATTTATCCATGACAGGACTAAACCAGACACATTTAGCAAAATATTGACCAAAATCCCAGGCACCAGAAGGAAAAAAAAAATATTTTAATAAGGTTATTTTTTCATTAAATAAAAACCACCAATTTTGTAATCCTTATGTAAAATTAGCTAAAGGAATTAGCACCACCAAAAAAAAAAAAAAACTGACCACACCACCCGCCCTGAATTTTTTTTTACAATTTGACCACTGTCCATACTAAACCTAACAGTGTCATCTTCTCAAACGTACAACAGCATTGTAACATTTTAATGATATTCAAGGTAATTTGTGCAGACACAATTTGCATAAATGCCCTCTTTAGCAAATGTCTCCTTTTGCATCTTCAGTTGAAGTGTACAGAATTAGACTTGGCTAATTAGCATGGAAGCAGCGTGCAGATTTTAATAACTTCCTTTCAGCTTTAAAATGCATGGGTCACTGTTAAATTTACCATTTTATTGGGGATTTTTTTTGTTGTTGTTGCTGAAAATATCTAGTTCAAAAATATCTAGTTTTAGTTTATCAGATATGATTTTATAACAAAGTAATTTACATAATATAACAATCTAAATTGTTTGCTCTGCAAATCAGTAATGAGGTGGATAAACTGCATTGATTTACACAGTAAGATATTGCAGATTTTTCCATATTGCCAACTGATATATTGTCATGCGATTAGTTATTATTATTGGTAATAATTTTCATTAATGTTTTTGATGCCACTGTTCCTCTCCCACATATAATTAACTGCTCTGTTCTTTTTAACTAAAGATTTAAAGATTCCTTTTAATGATGATAATCGGTTAATTGTTCCATTTAAAGATTATTTTAGTCATTTTAAAGAATGGATATTTGGGGGGGGGGGGGGGATAAATGTTATTCCATCACTAAATTATCAGATATTTTCAATAATAAATACATTTAAAAGAATTAATGCCAAAGGTATGCACACTTTGATATACTTTCATAATTCTCTAAAAAGAATCAAATTGGGCTTTATGTTGATCCACATGACAGAATTGTTTCATAAACATTTGTTTGTCTTTATCAAACTCAGTCAGTGTTGTAACATTCAGTTTTATTTAATATATTATAATAAAATGTTAAAACCTGCTGTGTTCCATATAGGAATCATTAATGATTTTTGTAAATTAAACTGGTTCCAAGTTAGTTAGTTTTTTTTGTTCGTTGTTGAACTAAATTTATATTTTTAGTTTTATTTTTTTGCTATCTTTTAGTTATACAACTGCTTGCCTTCTTGAATAAATGGATTCCAATTGTTATATTAAGCACATTATTAATAATTTTCTCCTCCATAACCAACCACTAACATGTTCTTCCATGTTTCCTGTTCAAATTGGGATTTTGGGATGTTGCAAACAGTGTTAAAATGTGAGATGTAAATTATTATCTTAATAGGAGGAGCTTTGTAAACCATACTTTATAGTTTCCCCATAATGTTTTTATAAACAACACGTTGAGAAAACTTATTTGCTCTTCTGTGGCACTGCTGTGTTAAATAGTGCATTACAAAGTCAAACACTTAAATTACAGAGCATGTTTTTAGTAGCCATTTTCTCTGCTTTAACATGTGTGGCGTTATCACTTCCATCTTTTTACTTACACCGTTCCACTTGCATTGCCTAACACTTTTGATTTTCACAAGCTGTCATTCAGCTTGAAGGATATATGTTGCATTATTGATATTCCACCAGCAGTGCAGTCCAACATACAGCATTTATTTCTAGAATTTTACACATACATTTCCACTTCTAAAAGTCAACTTTTCAAAGAAACATGAACATTTAATGAGATTCAATACAACTTCCGTGATCAAGAATGGTCTAAAAAGGTCAGTACTGGGCAGACATAATGGTGGTAATTTACATAAATATCAAATTTAGCAAAACCCTTGCTGCTTAAAATGAAATCAACAGTTCAACAAAGTAAAAAAATAGGACATTTAAGCAATTATCCCAGCACCAACTTGTATTTAGAGATGCCTTGGAACCACTTTCCATCAGCCCTCAGATTTACCGCGTTCTGGTCATCATTAAATATGACAACTGTAAACACAAACTTTTAACTTAAGATACAGCTTAAAACTATTTTATACTGCCAGTCGTGGAAAAAAAATAAAAATACATTTAAAGTATTCGTACAGTCTGCATGTTGTTGATTGACATTAGGCTGACGTTAGCATACTCATACTTCATATGCTTGTTTTTCAGCATATCACATGTCACCTTTCTTCTGTTTCTCTCTGTCATTGTTCATCTTCTTTCATCTCCTGCAGGTCGGGTGTCTTTCTTCTCATCCGGTTCTGAGAACCTCCATCGTGTGGAGAAGGTCACTTGGGGTACTCGATATGCCATTACAGTGTCCTTCACATGTGACCCCGATTATGCCATTGATAACCCCTCCCTGCCGTAGGGTCCACCCGGCTCAAAGGGACTGATCAGTGACAGGAACCCTATGGAAAACACACAGGAAAATTTTGAAACAACTGTTGTGTTCATGGCATAAAAAACTCTTATTTTCCCATTATAAAAATGTTTGGGATTTTCTGTGCTCAAATGGGGTTTGTCTCCTTTGTTTAATTTAAGATGTGTTATGTATTTTCAGGAGAATTACTTGAAGACACACGCATCTTGCGGTTTGTCTTGCATTCCGAAGGTGCTTCTTTACAATTGAATTCTGTCTTTCCTGGCTGTGCTTCATTCTTTAAAATCTTTTATGTTATTATAGTTAAATCGCTGTCTAGACCGGAGGTGCAAGTAGGATGAGAAAACAGGTCTATCTAATGAAAACCAAAAACTGGAAAACCGGTTGTCAAATATCTCTATTTATGTCACAACCTGAAAAATACTCTTTATAGGATTGCTTTCAAAAACTACTTAAACTGCTAGTGAAACATCAGTGTACCAGATGCCAAACCTTGTTTTTAGATGTTACAGCTAATTGGCTTCTCTGCTTACAGACCCACAACCCAAAACTAAGTGCTGTTGTGTGTGTTGAAGTGATATTCAGAACAGAAGGATGTTACTTCTCTCACCTAATGCATGGGTAACCATCAACATCATCTCAGTAGTTTGTTTTTAAACCTTAGGCTATATATTTGTCAAAACCTGTGTTGACATTTAGGAAACACTAACCTTGAATTTGTTTGCCTTTTTAGACACATTCTGAATCTGCTTATACATGCAATGCTTGTTATTCAAATGCATGCATCAGCTTTATTATAATAGGTCAAAAAGTTTGTTTTCTCTCTACCCGTATGTGATGATTCATGAATTTTGGCTGATGCCTAATTTGCTGCTCCTGTTGCATCACCAGTAGCTTAATTGGAAATCTCTCTTGGTCTGTAATGTTCCTTTCTTTAGCTGCTAATCCCTTCATGTTTCAGGAAATCTAAATGTATCGTTTCAGGTTTATGCAAATCAAGTCGGTTTTGCCAACAGCAATCAGAGTCTTGTGTCTCAGGGTAGACCACCTCAGTGACACGTTGATTTACTACCACTGTATACAATAGACTGAAATACAATGCGTCCATATTTTGTGGAATTGCTTATTTATCTGTGAGGAGCTGCATTTGCTTGAGATGATGGGGTTGGATATTGTTGCTCATGCGTCATGTGCGTAAGTGTACGTGTTTGTTTTGAAAAATGAGAAGGATGTTCGCTCCCTTTCAAAAGTATGGAGTCAGTAAGATTTTGTTTTTTGAAAGTATCTCTTATGCTTAAGGCTGTATTTATTTAAAATACTGTAAAAACAGTCATATTTTGAAATATTATTACAACATAAAATGACAGTTTTTCTTTTTTAATTAAATGTCATTTATTATATGATGCCAAAGCAAAATTTTCAGCAGCCTTTATTCTAGTCTTCAGTGTCACAGGATCCTTCCAAAATCTGATTTAGTATGCTGATTTTTGTGCTCAGGAAACATTCATTGTTATTATGATGAAAACAGCTGTGCTCCTGAATACTTCCGTGGAAACCTTGAATAAGAAAGTGCAAAGTAACAGTACTTTTTTTTTTTTTTTTTTTTTACAATTAATATTTCTACAATTTTCACTTTTGATCAATTTCATGCATCCTTGCTGAATAAAATTATTATTTCCTTAAAAAAATATATCTAAAGTCATACTGACACCACATTTTTGAATGGTATAAGTAAACATTTTGGCTATATACTGTACATTTACATAAGAGAAGGAGTGTTGAAGTATGCGCTAGTTTGATGTGCATTAGTCTTATGATATTGTTATCTGTTTAAAGCCTTACCAGATCTTTCTTAATCTCATTACATTCTTATTATCTAGTCCTAAAGATTACAATTTGCCTGATTGTTGGCAGCTGCTTCAATGTTAAGACCGCTTTTAAACTGGAATGAAAGTCCACAGCTGATATGTACGGCTTTTGGCAGAGGTTTTTCCAATGAGTGCTGTTTTGAAGAACAGATGTTGTCAATTAAATGATACTACAAAACAAATGATGGACACATTCGCTGTTCTAGATTGACCACGACCAATTTGCTAGAAATTCTGGATTGATGGCTACAGTGACACAAGATTCCCTCTGGCGATACGGTTTACTCTTACGTCATGCAATTTCCTATGACTACTCATTTGCAGAGCCCAACAATAACATGCATGACCTGTATTGATATTTATTTAATTTCTTGAAGAGACTGAAAAATAAGAAAGGACTGTTTGACTGGCGCCTTCAATCTGCAGTTGTGCAATTAGTTATTAAAGGGGCTTTGTTTAATATGAGTGCTTTCTCTACAGTGTCATTAAGTAAAGTGATACACTCTCTCTTGACATCAGACTCAACTATTTCATTTTTTAGCTAATCTTTCCATGATAAATGATGCTTTGGTGTTTTGCCAGCATGAGCCTGGGCACTTAAATCTACTTTAGAAATCACATATCACTTTTGACCCTGGGCTAAGCAGCAACAACCTTCCCTTGAGTTTGATGACTGGATGAAGATGTCAGAGCACAGTTGTATGGCTTCTGCACTTTTGTCTCTAGAGAAATGGAGACCGTAAGATGGAGTGAGTGAATCTGTTTTTTCCCCTCACTTTACACACCTGAGAGACCGTTGATTCCTTTCTGACATTGAGAACCAAAATAGAACACCGCAGGGATTTGTTCTCTTAGCCTTCCTAATGTATTATCTAAGCAACTGGTTTATTGTATATTCCATCTTGATATTACTGATCTGTGATGCCATTATGGATTTCCTTTTTATCAATTTAAAAACAAAAACAAACATGAAGACCACAGACAGTCATACCACCCTATTGGTAATTTCTCTAATTTTTCTGGCAAGTTTGCACAATTTCTATTTTGTGCAAAGGATACTGAGCGTAAAGCATCACTTTAGCCACCTGCGACTCTTTTCTGTATCAGTGTTTCCTAGAAATATGTGTTTGAGGAACAGAGTTCAAATGCATGAATATGCATAGGCCAGTTTAGCAGTTAATTGTGTGATGCGAACGATGAGTGTCTGGTGATGCATGTCAAGGTTTATTTCTTGGCTCTGGTCAGCAAACAGCTGAATGGACTAGGTATGACTGAGCACAGCATTAGGGCACTAATGTCTCAGATTAGTAGACCATTTGTTGTTCTCTTTTGTAGGTGTGGAATCTCACAGTGAGCTGACACCATTGTAAACTAATTTTTCAGTGTGTATTATTACCAGTGTTGGGCTAGTTACTCAAAGAATGTAATTTATTACTAATTATTAGTTACCTCTTCAAAAGTAACATTGTTAGTTTACTTACTATTATCTTGCAACAGTAATAAGTTACTCTACTAGTTACATTAGTTTTTCTTCACGCCCCACAGAAGCTATAACTGTATATCTTCACAAAGAATTCTTCTATAATGTTATTAACAACCTATTTTTGCCTCATCATTAGACCAAAATCCACACTGGATCACAGCCAGAAGTTATTACAAACACTCAATAGTGATTGATAGTGGCAAGATGTGTTGTATTAATCTCATTAATTGTCATTAAGATTGTTTCATTATGTATTTAACCAAATCACTTTAGTTTTTAAAAAACGGTTTAATTTTCCAAAAATATTTTTTGTAACGCTTTGATAACATTCAGTTGTAAGGCATTTATAAGTCACAAGTTAATGATGAGCTAATCATTTACAAAACATAACTCTCTTTATAAGTGATGAATAAATGATATCTCTGTTTTGTAGATTGAGTAATAAAATTTACAAGTTTACAAAAATGTACAAGTGATTAGATGATTTACTAATCATTTACAAAACATGACTAAACATTCACAAATGATTAAGTAATATGCTAAAAATGTACCAATCTGTCATAAGTTATCTTAAGAAATAGCATATCATAAAATAATAAAACATATCCTTAGTAGATGATTAATAAGTTACTAGTTAATATATTATTAATCACTTATAAATCATTGAAATGTTAACATGATTTTGAATACTTTGTAGTGTGTACTGCAATGTAAGGTCTGACTGGTGAGGAGGTGTAGACTGATGTCTTTTCTGATACATGGATTATTTATAATGCTGTGAGATAATAGTACAATGTTAACATTCCAATGATTTATAAGTGATTAATATTGTATAAACTAGTAAGTATACTGAAAACAATGATTTATTGAATTTACAATTTTTTTTTAAATAAGTGGTTGCAATCATTTTATTTTAGCTACATTTAAATAAAATGAGTTGACTACATTGTTTTATTGACTACATTGTATTTAAATGTAGCTAAAATATATAGACCTTTCTTCAGTGTATTTACAAAGGATCTGTCTGATTATTTCATGATGCTATTTTTTTAAGATTATTTGTAAATCGTTAGCATATTACTTAATAATAATTTATGAATGCAGTCATTTTTTTGTAAATTATTAGTTAATAATTAACTAATAATTTGTAATTGAATGAATTAACAAAACAAATTAATTGCTTATGAATGTTTTGTAAATGATTAGTTCATCATTAACTAGTCACTTATAAATGACTTACAACTGAATGTTATTATAAAGTGTTATCAGATTATTAATTATAGTAATATAATGTACCACATGCTGTTTAGAGGGATGTGGGTGGAATGTAACTCCAGTGTAAAGTAAAGAAACAACTTACACAACAGTGTTCAGGTCGTCTTTTTTTTTCCCCTGACAAAATCAATATAATGCAATTTTTCTATATGCTGAATGTACTGTACATATAATGCAGTTTTTCTTTATGCTGAATGTACTGTAAGCTTTTTCATATTCCAAGCTTGCTAAGTCTGTGGAAAATAACATTTCTGTGATAAGACAGCATCATGACTTGCTAGACATAGAAATATGTGGGGAAAGTTACTCTTGGCACAAAATATATTAATAGTTCTGATTACATAGTGAATGCAGCAAAAAAAAAAAAAAAAAAAAAAATGATAATAATGTGTGATTTATGCCAGTGAAGTAGTGGGCTGGATGTATCATTGGTAGGCTACAGTATTCATTATGTTTTTTTTACATATCAAAGGATCTAACTTTCCACTTAATTACTGCAGTTGTAATTACAAATGTGTGGCATTCAAGTATAAGAAGTTCTGCATATTATTTATGAAAATGTCTGGGTTTATCAGTTAATCTCAACAGAGGTATCAAGGCCTTGATATACTGAGAATCCTTGCATTTCAACTTTTATGAAAATGTTTCCTTCTACACTGAAAAATAGCTGTAGATCAATTTTCACTAAGAAATTTCAGACAATTTTAAGAAGACTTAAAAAGTATATATTTTTTTATTTTTTTGTAAAATGCACTCCAATAATCGGTTTCATCTACACTTTTTTTTTTTTTAATCATTCAAAGTCAACTGAAGGACATGACATTAGGTGCATTGTTTAAATTGGGTTCCAGCTAGTCTGGAAAATATAAAAAGAGTGAGTTGTTTGAAAATGGAGGCAAGTGTGTTTGTGAGCAATTCTTGCAATGGGATATTTAAACTTAAAGAAAAAATATATACTTAGTTTGCTCTGTTACAGCATTTATCTCATGTTTTGGAATAATGGTTAGCCTATGTCATGACCTGGATCAGCCCTCAAATAGATATTAATATAATGCGTGGTGAAGTTTAATATTATGTGTGATGGTAAAGAGTTTTGGTAAAAAAGTTTGATAATCTTAAATTTTTACTATAGTTAGCAAATATTTAATGCTTAAAAATAAAGAAATTGATGGATTAAATTGATAACTGTCATTATTGAGGACAGTGATTTGCGAAATATAGATTTTTTTTTTTTTTGTAATTAAAAAGACATAAAAAAGTCTTAATCTATTTAATGCTAGAATGGCTGTTTGTGAAAGTCGCCGCTGGGCACGGTAAAGTCCCACTAACTGAAGAGCCGTGCTTACCTTTACACGAACGGGTTAAGCGTTCCAATCTCTTCACTGCATCACCTTTAACTGCGCCATGACGAGCGTCTCAGAGTTGAACTCAAACTGATTACTGGATGACGCAGATTTCCCCCAAGAGTACAAGCTTGGTGGACGCCTTTTAAACGATGAAGTGTAGCGGTAAAAACTCTTGTGGCGGTTTTTAAGATACTCCCGATAATTCTTTGTCAGGAGCGTGTACAAAAACGGGTTAATGCAGCTGTTGCTGTAGGTCAGACTCGCCACGAGGTAATTGATGCTCGTGTGCGTGTGTGAGGCGAGACTGAAGGGCTTGTGGTACAAGGGCACAAGTTGCCATATCCAAAAAGGCAGAAAGCAAGCCCAGAACACGAGCACAATGGTGAAAATCATTATCAAAACTTTCTGTTTTGGCGAGCGTTTGCTGCCTTGATTAATAGCTGACGTTTTTTGAGACTCTAGGTACGTCCTGGCTAGTTTTGTGTACAAGTAGCCAATGACAAGCCCTGGCGCCATTATACTCGTGCAGAACAGGACAGTCAGGTACAGTTTATACGCCTGGGGTGCCCAGGTGGGCGCGCACATCCTTTTCACCCCTCCATCTGCTGTTGTTTTAGTAGTCTGGTTTACCATGACCATCATGGGGACAGTAAGTACGAGGGACAAAATCCAAACTCCCCACGCCAAAGCTTTTCGGTAGCTCTTGGAGCGTTTCACGGTATCCAGCGGTTTAGTCACTGCCAGGTAGCGCTCCATGCACATCACTGTCAGAGTAAAGATACTCGCGTGCATGGTTAACAGGTCCAGACTCAACAGTATCCTGCAGCCCACGTCCCCGAAGTACCAGTCCTTCAGAAAGTACGTGCACACCACGAAAGGAATCGTGGAGAGGTAAAGAAGATCCGCGAGCGCCAGGTTGATGATGGAGATGTACATAGAAGTGGCGAGGCGTATGGAATGACACATGACTACCAGCGTGTAGACGTTTCCCGAAACTCCAACGATGTAAACCACCGACAGCAGCGTGCCGAAAGTCGATGTTATCACAAGCTCGTCCACCGATCCGGAGTTGCTTCGGGACGGACCGCTGACACCGCCAGACTTGTTGTAATTCATTGCGCTAGTGGTGAATGTGGAGCTCTGCACGGGAACTTTAAACCAGGTGCGCCATGCCCCATATAGGCTACTGTTTGGGTGTTTGACTGATGTGTCTGAGCGCACTCGCCGGGGTCCTCAGCTCCTGACGTCAAACCGATGCTCCGCATTTGCCTTTTCGCAACTAAATGTGTTTGGAGAAAGTTTAGAGAGAAAACACTTGCATTCTATTTACAGTTTTACTATTAGCTACATATTTAAGGGAACAAACATCTGGTAAAAACGAATGCGTAATGCAGAAATGTCACAAAATAAAAACACAAAAGCCACATCTGTCTATTCACTAAATTAAGGTTATGAATTCGCATTTTACTTTTTTACGCACAGAAACGTTTTGAAACAAGTATTATTATTATTAATGGTACCTACTTTATATTGATATTCTTGTTTGAAATATAGGCTACATTTATGAATATTTTTCGCCTCTGCATTTGCGTGTGGCCAATGACGTTAAACGCATCACCACAGTGCGCTTGACCTTGGGTTATTCCCACAGATCTGCAACGTTCTCATAAACCTCTCCTGTGAAATGCGGGTCTTCAAAATAAATATGACTAGAAAGGCATTGTTTGCTTAAAATATCTAAGAGACAAATTGCTGCTTCACTCCAAACCCCAAACAGATCGTAAGTGCACAGTCTATACCTTTTTAGTCACTGATGAGACATTTTAGTTTAGACTAATGACATACTTTACATAGCGTATATAAACTAAGACGTTTTTTTCTAGTTGTATATAGCAACAGTAAATGTGCTCCAATTGAACACTGTCACTATATTAATCTCGTGAGTCTCTGTGCTATTTAAAGAGGTTATGAATGTGAAATCAAAATTCCCCTGATCTTTTGCCATATGAGAGGTCATTGTGCTATAAAAAACATCTTGTAAGTTTCAGAAACAAAACTTTCTCGTTGTTTATGTTGAAGCCAATCCACGGAAATTAAAGGTTGTGGAATGTGCTACATTATAAAGTAGCTAATAGTGTGGCTAAACACTGCCTCTGCAGAAGATCAACAGGGAAAAAAATTAAGAAGGTAAAAAATAATAACTACAGAGGATTTCAAACATTTTTATTTCAATAAATTTTAAGGCTTCAATGTAACGCTTAAGTTCAATTCCAAAAAGGTTTGCATTTAGGTAATGATGTGGTTCTTCATTTTTTTTTTTTTTTTTTTTTTGTGAATTAAAATAAGTACATTTATATTAATCTTTAATTTTCATACCATTAATACTTCACTGATTAGTATATAAAGGTATAGGCTTATAACCACAATAGGCTTATAATAATTTAGGAATTCACAGTAATTATAGAGATGTCCATTATTCTTGAATAACTGCAAGATTACACCATTTTTGTGCCAGTTTCTGTCAAATAAGGACATATATTTAAATGTAGGCCTAGTATATGTGTTGTGCCACATACTGTATGTTTGTTATGTGGAGAAAAGTTATGTTTAAAAATGAGCATCCATATTAAACAAACCTGTTTATGAAAAGAAGAAAGCTTTGTCAGAACCTTGTTAGCATAAAAATTACACACACAAAAAAATAAAATAATAAAAATAATATTTTTTATTTAAATAAAATTCTAAACCCCCAACATATCAAAAATGAACTCAGGGATGATATTCAAAATGTTCCCTTTATATGTCAGGTGTTTTTTGATCCATTTGTTCTAAAATACAGTAAGAACTTGGTCCTTTGTTCATTTAATTAATTCTCTGATTCTTTTACAAACAAGGCACAATTCGACAGGATTTTCAGAAAGATTTAAACTAAAAGGCAATGCTGTGCCAACTGACATTATATTAGATCCAACAGTAATGTCACACCACAAAAGTGTGAGGGACTTTTTATTATGTGGTCACTATTTCTGTGTTTGTTATTACAGATCGTTTGATATTTAGCCTACTTAGTATTTATGTGTTTTTAACCTAAATCAAATCAACGTCCATATATGAAGGATGTAGACTGTCAAACATACACAACTGTTAGCCAATCAAATCAGTGGGCATTTACTTCAGAGTCTACAATCAGCTACGCCTACTCAAACAGAGCATTCCAATGAGGAGGGGGTCAAAACAGGACAGAAAATAGCCTATTACTTCTAAATTATGATGTTGACAGTAAAAGTCTTGATAACGTTATAAGTGGACCTCAGAGAGCAAAATAATAAAAAAGGCAGTTCATGACCCCTTTAAAAGTCTGTATTGAATATTTCTGTAGGCCATCCACCTTAGAGTCCTAAAGTTGATAAAAGTAATTTGTTTCTAATCGGACATCACAGCTTTGTTTGTTGCGCGTACTAGGGTTTCAGTTATGTGCTATTGTACAAATTAATCAGGATTAAAGCATGTTTGTAACTCAAAATTACAAATTAATTTATAAATTTGCTTAATTGACTTTTTAAACATAGCTAAATTGAATGTAAATAATGTCAGTCATTTGCTTCAAACAAAGGTCAACAAAGGAAATGAACAGTTTTTGACCACACGGCTGGTCAGAATTCCTAGAATTAACCTGGTTGAATTTTAAGGTCTTGATGGAATTGTTGTAATCTACCTAATATGAAATTGATTTTGTTTCTTGATTTGCATATAAAACAAGAAGCAACCTCCCTCCCCTTAACTACCAAGATAAAATTTTAATTTCAGTTTATGAAATGCTCAAAAGACTGTGTGATGCACTACAGTTATTTCCCTAGTGGTTTGGAGGCGTTCTTGTTTCTTCGTATTTTGATTTATGTTTTGGTGGTCCCCATGCATTAAATGTCATTTTGATATTGCAGTGTAGAACTTTGGTCAACACCTGTTGTTTTTGATACGGCATATGAATTAATTTCGCTTATACTATATATAAAGAAATCAAATATTGGAAGATATCTCAAGAGGCTATGAAGTAGATTTCAAAGGTTAGTGATTTATATTAGAGCATTCCACCACATTTCTGCAATATAACCATGTTTTATGTTGGTGAACAGAGTCGTCATTGATCCAAGTAGATCCTTGCAGAAGGATGAAAGACAGCACCACATGAAGTAGAGAATGTTTTTATATACTGTACAGTAAGTAAAACACTGTGTGCATGAAATTGAAAGCTCTTTGGGTAATTGAGACACGATTGTCAGGGCAGATCTGTAGCATAACATGAATACTGATGATGCTTTATGAAAGCTGCTGAAGAGGAACTCGCAGACAAGTGGGCCAATTCAAGTACACAAGGCACAGGGAGTTGTTTGTGTGTAAGCAATAACACTGTAACAATTATTGATGTTTTGATTAGTTGCATGAGACTTGTCTTCTCCTGTTGGGAAAAACATTCTTCTCAGGTGTGTTAATATGGAGCTGTCCATGGTCCTGTAGGGAACAGATTTGTAAAGAGCTTGAAGTTACAAGGCAGACTGAAAGATGGATTTAGCTTTTATTGCATTATCACTCTTCACAAATACAGAAAGCATTAGAAATCTTTGTTTAGTGTCTGTCTCATCTGTCAAGTTCAGGTGAGATCATTTTTAATGATTATTTAGACTCTTAAAGGAACAGTTCACCTAAAAATGAAAATGTGCTGAAAATTCACCCAATGTGTAGATGAATTTGTTTCTTCATCAGAACAGATTTTGAGAAAATTAGCATTACTTCACTTGCAGACCAATGGATTCTCTGCAGTGAATGGGTGCCAGAATAAGACTGCAAACAGGCAATAAGAACATCACAA
This sequence comes from Carassius gibelio, assembly GCF_023724105.1. Lineage (NCBI taxonomy): Eukaryota > Metazoa > Chordata > Actinopteri > Cypriniformes > Cyprinidae > Carassius > Carassius gibelio. Next base: position 17,133,658 of record NC_068382.1, on the reverse strand, counting down.
TAATGCACAAGTAAATCACACAACTCCTGTCCATCAATTACTGTCTTGTGAAGTAAAAAGATGTGTTTCTAAGAAAGAGATCAGTCATTAAGGAATTTTAACTTTAAACTTTAAACAGTTGCTTCTGGACAAAATATGTGTCCATCATTACTCCTCTTCCAGTGACGCTTCCAAAGACTATCCACTGTTGTCCTCTCACATATTTGTTTAGAACTGTTTTCGTTAGTAAACGTTGCTTGATCTCAGAGTCCGAATCCGCTTTAATTGCCAAGTGTGTGCAAACACACAAAGCAATTTGTTGTGTTTTTTTTTAGGAGTTCTTGGTACAAACATTTATACATACATACATACATACATAGTCAAAATTATTCAGACACCTTCAACATTTCCACATTATCACAGTTTATTTGCTATAGTTTAGAAAATGGTAATAAAACAAAAAACGTTGTAAGAACAAATTCATTTTGATAATGTTACTTAACACTTAAGCAAAACATGCTCAGGTCAAAGTGTCTGAATAATTTTTGGTCCCAAAATTTTAGCAATTTTACTGGTAGTCCACTGTATAATTAATTTTTGGGTGTAATTTGTAACCATTTACTTTATTTTGATATTTATTTAAATTTATCCTCACTTAAATGAACTATAGTGTCCTGCACCCACTAGTTATATATATATATATATATATATATATATATATATATATATATATATATATATATATATATATAAACATTTTGTGTGTGGTTTGACTTTATATGATATTGAGAAAAGAAAGAACATTTAAATAAGTAAAACTAAATCAAATAAATGTGGTATGCTTCTGGAACTGAAGATTTATGTACAGATTTGTGCATTATTTACTGTATATACAGCTTTATAAATAAAAATATGTATATGTGTTTAGGCCACATACTTAAGAGAGAGGCAATAATTAGTTATTAAGAAATGAATTACAGAAGACAAGTCATTTCTGTGTTAGCTGTTTAAGCTGGAGATGGCATGGTGGAAAAACTGTTTTTATGCAGAGATCTGTAACGTCTCCCTGTGGGGAGAAGTGCAAACAGGTTGTGGCCTGGGTGACAGGGGTCTGTGATGATGTTACTTGCTCATTTCTTGTACAGTACAAGTCCTGAAGGTTGGGCAAGTGCAGAAGAATCATCCTTTCGGCTGTCCTAACTTTCCAATGCAGTCTTCTTATATCTGATTTGTTGGCTGACCCAAACCAGGCTTATAGGTTATAGAAGTGCACAGAAATAAAACTGTGTCATCTGCACCGGTGACAGGTTGAAATTTTTCTCTGCTAGGCCTTTTTCTCTATGGAGTCAATGTGATTTTCCCACTTTAGGTCCTGTGAGAGGGTAGAGTCCAGGATTCTGAATGACTCCACTACTGCCACAGTGCTGTTCATGACGGTGAGAGGGGGGAATGCAGGGGGTTTCTCCTTAAACCCACAATCATCGCCATAGTTTTGAGTGTGTTCAGCTCTAGGTTTTTGTGACTGCACCAGGCAGCCAGCTGCTCAACCTCTTGTCTGTAATCAGATGCGTAGCCATCCTGGATGAGACCAATGATGTGGTGTCACTTGTAAACTTCAGGAGTTTGTCAGAGAGGTCTTTAGAGGTCAGTCATTTGTGTAGAGGAAGAAGAGCTGTGGAGAGAGCACGCACCTTTGAGGAGCTTCAGTGCTGATGGTGCAGGAGTTGGATGTGAGTTTTTCCTGCCTCACTAGCTGCTGTCTGTCTGACAGGAAGCTGATAATCCACTCACAGATGGAGGTGGGTACAGAGAGCTGCGTCAAATTAATCAGGAGGGTATCTGGAATGATGGTGTTAAAAGCAGCGCTCAAGTCCACAAACAGGATCCTTGCATAAGTCCCTGGTTTGTCCAGATGTTGGAAGATGTAGTGCCGTCCCATGCTGACTGCATCTTCCACAGACCAGTTTGTAAGCAAACTGCAGGGGTCCAGCAAGGGACACGTAGTGTTCTTCAAGTAGGCCAACACCAGTCTCTCAAATGACTTCATGACCACAGACGTTGAAGCAACAGGTCTGTAGTCATTTAGTCCTGTGATTTTTGGTTTCTTGGGTACATGGATGATGATGGAGCGTTTGAAGCATGAGGGGACTTCATACAGCTCCAGTGATCTTATGAAGAGCAGTGTGAAGATGGATGACAGCTGGACAGTGCCGAATGAAGAGACTGTCTGGACTTTTGGTTTTCGTGATCTTCTGGAAAAGACATTTTGTACATCATCTTCACAGATCTTAATTGCAGGCTGAGAAGCAGTAGGGGGAAGGGTATTGATGGCTGTGTTGTGAGAAGGTCAGAGTGGGTGTGGGATGTGAGACCAGGCTTTTCAAACCTGCAGTAAAATTCATTCAAACCCTCGGCTAAAAGTTGATTCTTCACAGTGCTGGGGAATGGGGTCTTGTAGTTGGTGATGGCTTTTAGGCCCTTCCACAATAATGTTGGGTCGTTGCTTGAAAAACTTTTTTTTCTTTTTTTCAGGTTTTCAGAGTAGCTTCTCTTAGCTACACATATCTCACTATTCTTTGTGTATTTGGCCTGTTTGTACAGGCTTTGGGTGAGATTAGCTTTATTAAAATCACAGAGAATGAAATAATGAAAGACTCTGTGTCTGTGATCTGATCAGCCAGCAGTCCTCACATGCGCATCAGGAGGAATGTATGCACTCACCAGAATAAATGAGGAAAACTCCCATGGTGAATAAAAAGACTCACAGTTAATTAAGAAAGCTTTCATATTTGGGCAGCACATCTTCTTAAAAACTGTCACATCTGTGCACCAGACTCCAGTGATATAAAAATATAATCCACCGCCTCTCGTTTTACCTGACAACTCTGAACACCTGGAGGCCCGTTAGATGAAGCGCGCTGTTCGGGATGGCTCCATTCAACCAGGTTTCTGTGAAGCAAAGCACAGCAGAGTGTAAAAGGTCCTTGTTTGTGCATTCGAGGAGTAGTAGTCAGTTTTATTTGCTAGGTGGTAGAGTAACAATTTCTCAAAATCTGCTCTGATGAAGAAATAAACTCATCTACTGCTCATTTTGGATGGCATGTGTTAATTTTCAGCAAATTCTCTTTTTCAGGTCAACTTTCCCTTTAACAAAACTTGTCACTATACCGCATGTACCGTTAGGATTTAATGTAAGTGTGCATTGTGATGTCAAAGTAACGGACACTCAAGGCATAGTGAAATTGAACGAGGAAAAAAAGCTGCAAGGAACTGTTTCTTCTCTTCATGCTGTGTAGCCAGCAATGATCAAATCAAGCAGCTACAACCAGTGTACAACCATCTACTTACCCTCTCTCTTCACACAAATGGACACTTGCTGTAGGGCTAGAAACACTTCATCAGTGCAAAGATCTCCTTATCACCATTCAAACTGTGGAATGATTGTTTTGAACAGTCAAAGCCAAGAAAAACACTGTTTACAGCTGCTTGTGGTCTTATCTTTTCAGCATGTAGTGCTAGACTATACATACTTTTTTATGAGTTCCACAATGTAAAATCTGATTTTTTTGTCTACTGTTTTCATCTATGTTTATCATTTTTACTTTGTGTGTGTTTATTTTATATCTTATTTTATGCTTTGCATTATTGCATCTTTTTTAATAAAAACGTGAATATATTAAAAAAATTGATAAGGTAAAAATGTTCTTATGTTTTTGTTCTCTGTAGAGTTCAAAAAGGCTTGTGACCTCATTAAATATACATTCACTGTCAACACGGTGCGATTGTACAAAACAAGAGTCTTTGACTCTTAGAGAGAATCCGTGCTGCTTTTTGATTAGGTGTTAGCAGTTGACCTTGTGAATGCATCAGTTGATCAATCTATGGCTGCCTGTATAGAAAACATAAGATTTTAATCTATATTAATGACTATGTCAAGCTCATTACCATGTGTTAATGTGTGAACAGGGAGACTAGACTGATTTATAGTAGCATTATAGATACAAAAAAAAAAAAACTCACTATGTCGTTTAAGATAGATCGTCACATCAATTATAATTGGGCATTAATCATGAGAAAAGTATGATGTCGTAACAAGGTCTCCACAGAAATCCTTAAAACTTACAAAATTATTCCATTTTAAGGTTTCTCCTTGGTTTTCAGTTCTGCATGAACACTGAACCTAATAATGTGTCCAAGGAGAAACTAAGGTCAGAATTCATCATTTATGTATTTGCATATACAATTGAGCTCTTTGCAGCCGATATCTCCTGGACTTCTGTGGAATTTTCCACTGTTTCGTACAGTCAAATAATTTCCATGTATCCTCAGGTGCCTTTTGTGTAGCGCTGTCTTGGTGCTGGAGTGTTCTCATCTTCTCAAGGAGTCATTTCAGACCTTGCTTTTTGATGTGACTGCCCTGTAATCCTGCTTTGTAATAGATGTTATGATTGAGTCCTGGGGGTGTAAGGGGGATAAGAAATGCAGCTGAGGTCTCAGGGATTGCACAGACACTCAAGGATTTCTCTAGATGGACACCAAGAATCACCTTTTAAAATTAAACATAAAAAAAATAAAATAATAATAATACCTGGGAGCTAAGTTATTAATCATGTGTGTGCGTTTGTGTGTGGTATAAATATATTATATATATATTAAATATTTATGTACATTTATACATATTTATACATGCAGTGTGGAATGATTCAAATATTTATTTTACATATACTTGTCATTTTACTGTCATCATTTATTTGGCTTATAATTAAATAAATCAAAAAATTAATTTGATTTGCACCTCTAATTCGTAAATGAAATAAAACAAATCCAAATATTAGCCATCCTAATGTTTCTAGTGTTACATCACAGCTCATTGAGACAGTTTCTCCAGTGTCTATGTTCCATAAAGATATTCCATAAATTGATGTTTGAGCTTAAAAAAAAAAAAAAAAAAAGTATATTCTATACTGTGAACTTTTTTCTTTTTTTTTCTAGTACCGCCCCTAACAGAATACACCTCAGCTAACATTGATCCTATGGCAGTCCCTGTGCTTAAAATGACTTATTACTAGTATAACAAATAACTGTAGTAAAACTAGGTGATAAAGTCATCAGATTTTCTAGTTCTAGGAGGATTCTGACATTACATTGCCCCAATGTAATACCGCTATTTGGCAGCTTAATTACAGATGTAGTGCAAATTGCAAGTCTGAAATGTGTTTAGCAATCCTGCTTCTGGGAGGAAGCAGAATGACTTCATTATGGCATTTTGTGTGTAACTCCCTCTCCGTATGAGTCAGTGTGTTAATATAATCCTATATTTAAAAAAATATTTCCAAGAAATAAAATAAAAAAACCTTATCAAAACAGACATTGCTACTACAGGCAATTAAATAAATTGGCTGGAAGTGATTTCAAAGAGGTCATTTAATTTCCGTTCAGTTAATATGCAGAGCAGTGTAATCACAAGTTTTCAAAAACTGATGCTATGTCTAGAATGCCTATGTCTAGAATCTAGAATGCTCTTTATCATGTAATTTATTCTCTGAAAAAAAAAACCCTTTTTCCTGTCCTCTGCTTTGATTGGACAAGTTCCTTTCAGAAGTGCTAATAATGATTACTTTTCTCTGTTTGTCTGTTCACAACTATCAGACAGTCTTTGTGTTGCTCAACGACACGAGTGCTTTGGCATTTTCAGAACACATGGTGTTAAAATAAAGTTAAAAGCAGCACCCTGGTCAAATAACAAACAGATGTCTTTAAACAAATGACCTTCATGCTGTTCATAATTAGATAAGCAAACTGTGCACTTCAGCCTTCTGTCAAGATTGCAGGGTTTCATACTGTGGTAATAACTCAAAAGAGCACTCAGAGCCAGTTTGATGAATGCAAGGGGTTAGAAATGCTATTCCAGTCTCCCATGATGCATCTGCATGCTCTAATCAATGGTGAAATTATTTACACATTGTATGTCTGTTAAATTTGATTTTAAAATTATGGCTCTATAATGAATGATTAATTTTGTGTTTGAGCTGTGGAAGAAATTGCTGTTCATTAAAAGAACCAGAGGACAGTTGTACACACACACACACAAACACACAAATATATATATACACCAATGTGCAAAAGTTTTGCTGTAGTGTGTCAGTAGTAAATATCAGTTTACAATTCTTAACCATATTTTTTGCCATTAAATGTAATAATCCAGTGAGATTTTTTGTTTACACAAGGAGTCTGACAGCAGCCAGTGCTTCACACAGAGATCTGATCTCACCATCGTCCAGTCTTTCTGGAATAACATGAAGAAACTGAACAAACTGAGACAGATTAAATCCATAAGAACTGTGGCAATGTCTCCAAAACGCTTCAAGAAACCTGCAAAGCTACAATACTGTGCAAAGTTTTAGGCAGTTGTGTAAAAAATGTAAAAGTGAGGATGCTGTCAAAATAATCCCGTAAATAGATTTTATTAATTAACTTTTATTAAATTAACTAAATTAAATCAACATTTGGTGTGAGCACACTATGCGTTAAAAAAAGCTTTTATCCTAGGAGCACTACCTGTTTATCAGGTAGTTTTGCAGGTAGGTTTCTTGAATCAGAGAACATTTCTTCAGATATTCCTAAGTTTATATGGGTGATTTTAATAACTGTAACGCTAAGAAGAGTTTGTGCACATAGTATTATCAATATATTGACTGACATTGCATATGTGCAATGGAACTGTCAAAATGCTTATATTTTGTCAGTTCTCCTGCAATTGGGGGTGTCTGAACACAGTGTGGTCTATCTCCGCCCTGAGGCTATACTTGAAAGGGAGAAGCCTGAGGAAAAGTCTAGTTAAGTATGAGACAATGACACTAAAATGGCTTCGCAGGAGTGTTTTGAATGTACCCAGTGGGTGGTCTTTAGTAGAGTTGACATTAATGAACAGGTTGAAACAGTTACCTATACATTTCTGAATGGATACTGTCATTTCTACTAAGACTTTTAAGTTCTACCTAATGACAAACCCTGAGTGTCTAAAGAATTAAAGACCCTCAAGAGAAGGGCATACAGAAATCAGGATGAGGTAGCTGTTAGCCACACACGGAGGCAGATTAAAAGACAAATACAAATAGATAAACACACATACAAACAAAAAATAGAGGCTTCTCTGACACATGGTAAATGTCTATATGCCTGGCAGGAGATTAAGAATATTACAAATATACCTGATAAGGGAAGAGACAAACCATCTCCAGTGCTACAATTTGCATATCAATTCTGCAAAGGGGGTTGAGGATGCAATTTTAACTGTATTGTATCTGTTGTTTTCACATTTAGAGAAACCAAAAAACCAAAAACCCAATTGAAAAATTGTATTTGTAGATTTCTCATCAGCCTTTAACTGTATTTCCCCCATTACATTAGCCTGTTACCCTGGCAAAATCATTTTCATTAGACAGCAGGACACGTATCTGGGTAACTAATTTTCTTAGTTTTAGAATCCAGCAGATTAAAGTAGGAGGGTCTATATCGGATAAAATGATTACTTCAATCAGAGCACCCCAGCGATGTATTTTATCTCTGTTAACATTTATTTTATATACTAATTATTTTGTGAGTTCTTTTAAAAAACAGACATATCATAAACTATGTAGATGATACTGCTTTAGTGAGCCTTTTACATGATGGGGAGGAAGAACATGGGCCTGTTTTAGACCTCTTTTTAAAATTGAAAATTCAAATCCCCTCTTAAATATCTCCAAAACTAAGGAGATGGTTATTGATTTAAGAGAGAGAAAGCAAAATGTAACCCATCCTACATTAATTACTAGGGAACAAATATAATTAGTAGAAAATTTGAAATACCTCTGTACAGTGCTGTACAATAAACTTAGGTGGGATGCATGGACTGATTATGTAAGCAAGAAGCTCCAACAGAGAATGTGTTTCTTAAAGAAATTGCTTTCTTTTAATGTCCCTAGCGAAAAATGCTTTTGATGTTTTATGGGGCTTTTATTGAAAGCATTATGACATTTAGTGTGATTTGTTGGTGTTGTAATGCTTCCGAGGCTCAGAGGAGGTCACTGGGGAAGGTGGTAACAATAGCAGGTAAATTATTAGGGACACTGATTTCTGCTGTGATTTGTAGTTTTCTGATTGCTTGTTTTTGTTCTCTACCTATATATGTTTAGGCCTATGTTGGTGTTTATTTTTTTTTTCTTTTTGTAAAGGGTTGTTCATTGATTGTCTGCAAATGTGATTGCCTGACATGTTGCCTGTGCAGTTAAATGAGACACCATAGAGTACATGCAAACTCTTGTTATTGCTAAAAATAGAAACCCTCTAAAAGCATGATTATATTCAATGTTCCCAAGGTCTGAGTGTTATGTGTATTTTAAGAGATGTTTAAAATAAGCCAACAATAATCAGCTGATTGGCCAATGCAGTTTCTGTTGGAACAATATCTTCATGGACTGTATAACACCACAAACTGAAGGTGCTATATGGATATTCACACCGAGTTTGTTTTTATATCCCATGTGTTAAAGTATGTGCCCTACAGGCAGGACGTGCATAATAAACCGATAACATCAGCTGTGACGTGTTTGCCTTTATCCCTACATTGCCACAATTATGCCATCATTGTCATTTTCCGTAGGCCGTTTTTTGAGTGATGTCAAATGTGGGTTTTAATCACATCCTGTATCAGCCGCACAAAACATTCACCCTTGACTTTTTCTCACACAACAACTAACAAGTGTTACTCATTGTTCTACCACATCTATCAACAGGGTTCCAGAAGAAAGAAAAATTGCAACAATAGTCTTAGTAATCCAGTCGGGAAACACCCCGGTTTGTGTCCACATTCGGTTTGTCATTAGTTCATTATATAGTTAGAGTGCAAGTGAAATGTATTTAAATAGAACAACTAGAAAACACTCTAGATTATTTAACTTAGACTCAAACACATTAGATTATTTGTTAATGAGATTGAATCAAAAGGTTTAGGGTTTAAGGTTTAGTTTATATTAATAGTTTATATAATAGGGGCTTAGTCCAGATTTGTTCTTATGCCATGCTTTATTGGACTATTATTGGACTATTAGCTATATACCAGTAGAGATTAAATGTAAAAGTTCTGGATATTTGTCCCTTTTGGCTTACTGTAGTCCGATGTCCAGGTAGTGCAGTATTTCATTTTTGACAGGAATGAAAATGGCTGAGAGAGACAAAAGTGCATTCAATGCACTCCATAAAACAGTTTTTCAAGTGATGAGTTGTACAAATTACATGCTCTAAGACCTTTATACAGTGTGTTAAATTTTAAAGACTGTACAGTAAGTCTATTCATCATAGCCTCATTTTTATTCATGTTAAATTCAATATGGTGTCTAACCTGAGTAAGGTTTATAAGGGGATGGTAGTGACTCATAAGTATTATAACTTTTGCTGATAAGGCAGCAGACTGTCTAGCTGACTGTTACTGAGAATAAATGGTTCCTAGAATAATTGTTTATATTTTGATATGTGTGTGAAATATTTGATGCTCAAACATGGATGGAGCATGTCTGACCTAAAAGTCAGGGTTTTGTGCAAATTTAAAGGCTCCACGATCATAAATGAGCACTTTTTGCCATGAAATAAAATATGGTTTGCAGCTAATTTGATGCCTTATAAGCATATTAACATTAAGAGCAGAATGTTGCTTTTAATAATTTGAATTGTGACAAAATTACCAGACATGGAAACTTGAGAAATAAAAGAAAAGAAAAGGAAAAAAATCCCCCTTCATATAATCTGTAACATTATTGGATTTATGAAATGCACATAGAAATTCTTGAATGGCATGGTTGATTTTATATATAAATAATGTAACTTGGATTGGAAGGATTTAGAGGGCTACTCTGTGAAATTGATTTGTGTTTCTGGCGTTTATGACTGAAAGTGTGTGAAAATAGCTCTGGTGGGTGATTCATTTCATGGTCTCTTCCAGTCCACATCAAATATTCATTTCAACTTTTCACATTTGAGAGTACCTTTGATCTTTGTGATTCTTGCACATAAAATCGGGAGAAAATTGTACTGGTCACAAATGAGACAATTATACAGTACTTCTCAAAGGACTTCTCGGCTCACTTCAGATAATAATGCAAGGTGAGAATACAAATGCCATGAAACAGCATTTCAAATATTAGAATATCACAACCAATTCCACAGTGTTTGGGCATTTTTAAAGAGGTAAAACAGAATATTGTGTTTATCATCACAAAATGCTGGTCTTGTCACATATCACCTGTTATGTCCTGTAAATGTCCATCCACCCACATACTGTATGCACATATATTTCTCCATGAATGATTTTCTAAAGGCACATTTTTCTACATCCATTTGCATCTTTTCCCCATGTGCAGCTCTGAATTATATAAATAATTCTAGACCAAAGCTCGCCTGACACAGTAATTAGCGATGTGGGCAATGTCTCACCTTTTAAACTTCTATTCATTCAGCTTCATGCTTCTGCCAAGAGTACTTTTCCAGCAAATAAACGTATGAGAATCTGTACTTTATAAGACTGGAAAACTCATTTGTTATTAAGACCAAGGGGAATATCCTTGTAAATGTCTGTGAGTCATCTTTGGAAAAACAAAAACCTCCTACTAAATGACATCTTTCTATGACTGTAATAATAATTTCAGCTCTAATCCAGTTATGACATGATGATGCAAACTGAACAGACATTTCAAAATAATCGCATATAAAAAGGTATGTTACCTGATGTTCCAGTAAACAATATTCACATTTGTACAACTTTGTATTTCTCTTTATTTATCCCATCCCTTTCTATCTTGTACTTATTTGAACAATGCCTAAAACTTGATGTTACAAGCACTTCCTGTGTCTGTTTACCTCTTTAAAAAGAATCGCTTTATGTATTGCCCAATTGTCAGTTGCTTTGTGACATGCATGGATTTTAAACAGAATGGAGGAGTCGAGACACTGCAGTGTGCTGCGCACCCCCACAGCAAGAAGCCTCACTCCAAACTTTAAATTACTTCCAAAATGGCCAGTCAATTCAAGCCCATGTTTGATAGTTGTTCACCACTTGATTTTTTAGAGTCTTTCACTGGCTCATAGAAAAACTGTGATATTGCAGTACAGATGCTCAACACTCAACTCTGCAATGCACCTTTTGTGAGAGACAATCCTCCGCTGACAGACCTTATTTATGGGGCCTTTTGATCATAGAGAGGTTGGTTTTGTGACAGTCATTAGTTTGTAGTGCTGACTGCTGGGACCAAGCTGTGTCTGCCATGTTGCGCTCCCCCTTTATCAAAAAGAATGAGTGGTTGGAGGGAGTAAAGGATTCGCTTAGAAGCTACAGCAGCTCTGAGATGTGGTCAAATAATGATGCCCCCAAAGAGAGTCAAACGGCAGAAGAAAAAACAAATGTGATGTTTCATTAAAACACTGCAATAGATGATTTGAATGTTGCATAAACATTGAACATTTAATCCCAGTTGCTAGGAACTGCATGATGTAAATTAAGGTTAAGATATTTTAATTAGCCTCTTAATTGTGTTGACAATGACCTCAGTTTAGGTATCAAGTCTAATTTACTTACAGTCTATTAATATGAGCAGCCTAATGTTTCTAAATTGGATTTTTGTGTCTCGCAAGGTTGCCCATTAAACCAAATTTCAAGGCTTTCAGGAAAATTCCCTCAAGGTTAATATTTTTCCAATTAAACTATCAAAATAATGCTGGTGTTTGAATGAAACTGATGTAACCCAAATTCTGACTTCTGTCATGTGTGCATTTGCTACGTGCTTAAAAGTACAGGACAGTCTGTTCCGAAGGCCTCAGCTGAACTTTAGACTTTAGAAGACTTCTGTATTAATATAGAAATAGAAAAACAAAAAGATGTAGATTTCCATCTAGTCTCACAGAACGTTTATGTTTTGCGCTTATGACGCTGTTTGTCTGAGTTTTGGCTTCACACGTCTGTATTTTGAGTTATTTTTGATCCTTGTGGGTTTTTGATAAGGGAGACAATACAGCCTGAGGTCTATACAATACAATATCTCCTGAGGTCTTTGCAACCCTGCATTTAGCTGAGCAACACCCAAAGGCAACAACTATCTGTTGATCTTCTAAAATGTGGAAGTTAAACTGGACTGCAAGGCTCATCTGGTATCTTTATATGGACCAGAGGCATATGACCAATGTCTTTCTATCTATTTGAGACATGACTTCATTTCTGGATCACGAGACTCTTTGCTTGAAGAGACTACATAAGGAGGTGCAAACCCCTCCTCTCGCTCTCTCAGACTGAGTTCAGCATAGACCCTTCTAGCTGGACTTAGTCTTTTCTCACCTTCTTTATCTTTGATTCCGGGCTCACTTGAATACTTTGAACTTCTCTCAGGTTTTATTCATCTCAGATATGATTATTATTATATTATTTGTTATTATATGAATACTATTATAACTTTTGACTTTTGATATACAGGGTATTGTTGTATACTTTGTATTATTATTTTTAACATCTTGATTACTTTTGAATATTGTAATGCATTTTGTATTACTTTTAATTGGGCAACATCCATCATACATGGATTGCTTTTAAAACTATATTAATTTTGGGATTCGTATTTTCTATATTTGAAGCTGATTTTAATACTTACTAATCTGTCTGCAAGTAATGAGTTGTATTCTCATTTCCTATATTCTTTGAATAAATTTGCATACTAAAATACCACCCCACCGTCTGACCAGAATTGAAGTCTCATTTTTTGCATCAGTTTTGGAGGCACCCGCTGGAGATCGTTGAAGTTTTCATTTCATTAAGTTTTGATGCAACGCAAGACAAAATAAAGAGAGGTGAGTAGCTCATCTTTTTCTCTTTATGGGCTTCTGTGGTGTTGCCTGCCGGGTCTAGGAGATATATCTGTGGACCCACCTCGTTCACTAATCTTGACTGCAGCAAGAGAACGAGTTTGGGTCATAGCCGGTGGTATAACCGTAGACGGTGGTTTAACCGTATTTGAAAAATCAGCGCGCGCTGGGGGACGAGACGGCGATCCGCGGCATTAAATGTGTTGTTCACTATTGAGGGTTACTGGTAGTGTGGATAAATATCTGCGCTTTACATCCTGCGGGGTTACCGGGGGTGTATTGCGAGCACTTTTGGGTTAAACCGAAAATGCAACAGTATTTTGAGACACGCGCTGTGAGGGTTTACTTACAGCGTGCTGGTCGGGTCTGAATGCCGTCTCTTGTTTTTGGATATAGTCTCTGGGATTAGACTTGGCAGTTTACGACACAAACAGAACCCCACCTTGCGACTAAATTTAGATCAATAAATTGTCAGACGGTGCATTAAGTAAAAATAAGTAGAAATTAAGTAAAAATGGGTGGAAATTAAGTAGAATGAGTAAAGGAATTAAGTAAAATAAGTAAAGATAAGTAAAAATAAGTTAAGATAAATAATTAATTTTAATTAAGTGTATCTGAATTGAATAAACCTTTTCCTTGTTGGATTTGTCAGCACATGAGATAATGGCACCTGTTCAAATAAAAGAAACTCCAAATGAATATGTGATGTAGAAGAAATAAGACAGAAAATGGTTAAAGATGGATTTAGAGAGATTTCGGTTCCACGCAGACAGAGTGAATGGGTGTTGACCCCTTAACGGTCACTCACGTTTTTGAAGATAGACTTGAATTTGCATAATACAAACCTAAAATTTTACAATTCATGACCAAAAATATTTTGTAACATGATTTTGATGTGCCATTTACATGGTAATGTAATTGTCTGATTTTAAAATGGGATTTAAGGGATGAATTTTGAGATTTTATGTTTTCAAGTGATATATCACTTCTGATGATTTATGAAATGTGATAGAGAAAAAGGCAACGAGGAAGTCTTCTTTTGTAATGTAGATTTCTGAGTGTGTACTCTTGTCATAAATGAATTTTATTACTTTTCCTACATAGTCTTTTAACAAGAATATTGGTAAAATATATATTTGAGAGTCTTGGACTTTTCCAATGGTATATAGTTTGTCAGGATTGGATTTGATTTGATTGTGGTGTGGTGTAGTCGGCGCAGGCGTCCCGTATTCGGGACGGGGTGACAGTTAACAGGTTGAAGGAAATTACTGATCACAAAGAACAGAAGAAATAGGCACGTGTTTTATGTTGTTTATGGATAAGGAAAGTCAAAGGGCTTTTGACAGACAGAAATGGTAGAATTGTACAGGTTTATAATTTAGCGCAAGCAGCTAGAGAGGCTATAAGATATGTGGGATTTATTAAAAATCTTGTAACAAAGGAGCCGAGAGCCGAAAGCCGATGTAGGCAAAGCTCCTAAGATTGATGACATTTATAACTGGCAGAAATGTAACAGATTTCTGAGAATTGTGAATATAGTTTGTTGTTTCTCCTGGCAATTTGGAAGAGCTGAGGCTGAGTGGGGCAAATATGTGAAATTATATTCCAGGTTACCATGCTATAAGCAGGTGGCCAAGTGGGGGTCTATCGAACTATTGGTGTGCGTGATTTACCTAGCATTGTAAACACGCTGCCATTATGAAATCTAACTGTACTAATTATAACCGCAAATGATTTTGCTACTTAATTCAACGAACTGCGTATTGAAGTACAGCATGTGATTGGATCAGGAATCCAAATTTTTAGTAATGTAACATTGATCAGACAGGGCACTAACAAGCCCTTTGTTGAATATACTGAGCATTTCACACGAGCTTTGAAAGAGTTTGTTGCTACAAAAGAAGCTGTTGATTTGAAAACTCATATACTGTTACACACTGCACACGTGGGGAACCAGAGCTCAAGATATTGTTGACCAAACGAAAAGAGCAGATGATGCGATTGGATCGCCCTCTGTCTCTGTAATTACCTGTTATAATTGTCAGGAAACAGGCCACTACGTAAATAGGTGCCCTGAGCGAGATGGAGAGCGAGGGTTTTAAAAATGTTTAAAAAGGTTCCTCTTTTCAGCAACAGCGAAGGCTACCAAAGTAGCCCCCCCCCCCCCTCCTTCGGCCTCACTCTCAAAATAGAGGTGATGCAGAGAAAAGGAAGTCGACATGCAGGCACAGCTTAAGCTGCTGATGCCACAGGCTGACCAAAGCACTTGAGATCAGGATAGCTACATATTTATTTAGCTACTCTAATTTACATTTTACAAATAAACACATGACTCTTCGAGGATTATCTGATGACAGTCTTTTCACACAGTCTCAATTAATTCCCTTAATAATTTATTCACTTAAGCAAACCCTTTCGGGTGCAATTCTGGGTTGGAGAAAGTCAAGTTGGCACTGTAGTGGGAATGATTATATTGGAGAAATTGGAAGCAGATATTTTATTAACCAAATCAAATAGTTAGTCAAATTTTGCCAGGTCCCATTCCAGTCGTCAGAAAAATTGAACTCCTAAATTTAACATTGGAGCTGTTACAGCAAATGAGAAAGAGTCTACTGACTCTCCAATGATACAATTTTTTTTTTTTCTGAGAAATTTTCAGATTTGTGGTCAACTTCTAAACCTGATGTTGGTCTTTGCAGAATTAAACCTCTAAATGTTTCAGGTCCTGCACCTCCTCCAGTATTCCAGTATCCTCTTCGGAGAGAAAGAGAGAGCGGCACAGGCAAATTGTGACCCAGCTCGAGAAAGGGATTGTGGTAAGATGTGCCTCTCAATGTGATTCACATGTGGCCTGTAAGAAAGCCAGACGATAACTATAGGCTTACTATAGACTATACCGCATTGAATGCTGTGACCACCAAAGCAACCCCATTGTTGCCAATCATTCAACCATTTTAAAAGAATCGTGCGTGCCGTCTGTTATAATTCAATATTGTGATGAAATTTTTCTTACATCTAGAAAAAAGGTGCAGCATCTGAGTGTACTCACTCTCTTGTTGAGAGCACTTCAAGAGGCTGGCTTCCTCCTGAACAAACGGGAAGTACAGCTGTTTCAACCATTATTACATTTTTAGGTCAGAGTGTTGGTCGTGAGGGAGAAAGACCTCTTCCAGATCGGGTCATAACAATTACTAAATTAAAGAAGCCAACCACAGTCACTGGTTTAAGATCATTAATGGGGCTATTTAATTTTAATCGGGTTTATATTCCTGATTTTTCTGATTTGGCAGAACCTCTAACCGAGGCTCTTAAGGGAGGCCTTCCGGGTGCTTCCCCTCTAGAGTGGACAGCAGACATGGCTGAGCCTTTCACTCTTCTCAAATCCGCACTAGCCTCTCTCCTGTTAAATGACCAAAACCGCTCCACATTTGGACACATGTAGGCCAGAATGCTTACAACTGCGTGCTGGGACAGCATAAAGGTGACAAAAGTTTTGGAACTGTTGGATATTATTCAATTGTGATTCCTTCTTCTATGAAAGGACAGATGCCATGCTTGATGGCGATGGACTGTGCCTGTGCAGAGTGGACACTGAAGTTCACCGAGCACATCGTCGGCTACAACCAGACTATTTAACATACCCCACATCGCTTTTTACATTTGCTACCTGAAACAAAGGTGAAATCGATCTCAAATCAGCGACCTGCTAAGTGGGAAACTGCTCTAATGAGTCCTCAGCTTACTGTTGTTACAGATAACCGGACGAACCCTGCCTCCCTGATGGAGAACGAAGGGAGTGCACATGACTGTGCTGTGGTGGTTATTTGTGACAGAGGACATTTCGTCAGAAATTAGACATTTGCAAATGTCATGGACATGTTCGTGGATGGCAGCAGCTTTTATAAGGGGGAAACACGCTACACAGGTTGGGCGGTAGTAGAGGGGAGGATGGGCGAAGTCTGTGCTGAAGGGTCGCTACGGGGAGGAAGTGCTCAGATCGCTGAACTGCATGCTTTGAAAGCTGCTTTAAATTTTACACTTAAATTAACTGCAAGCGAAAATAGCTCCATTTATGTGAATATTTTTACTGACAGTGCCTACAGTTATCATGTAGTGCGGAGTTATGGCCCTGTCTGGAAACGTTGCGGCTATCTGACCACCGCCGGTACGCCAATAAGTCATCAAACCATTATTAAAGAAATTCTTGAAACTTGCAAGAACATTTCACCTAACTGTGTTGCGGTTTGCAAGGTTACAGGTCACAGTAGTTTCAATGATTGGTGGGCAAAAGGAAACTCGCTAGCTGATAAGGCTGTGAGAGAGGCGGCCAGGGGTGCATCACTTGGAGAGGTAACTGCAATTTTCCCTGTTCATCCAAATTGTGCAGGATCAGAAACCCTATCTAAATTGTACACAAATGAAGATAATGAAATATGTCAAAAAGGTTAGGAGCTATTTTAACTGAAGAAGGAATTAATGCTCTAAATGAAAAGGGTGTTCCGCCTAGCAGATATTAATTGATCTATACCACAGGATTGCACACCAAGGGGTTCATAAAACTAATACTTTGTTACAACAAACATGGTTCTGACCAGAGATGTTACAAACTGTGAGGGACAGACTGTCCAGATATATCCATCATTTACAAACAAAGCCACGATTATGAAGAGGTATGATATCAATAAGCCACAGTCCTCGCCCGCGAGGACCTTTTACACATTGACAGGTAGATTTTATTTTTGTACCCTCTGATCATGGGTACACATTATGCGCATTTAAGGATGCCCGTTCAGTGCCCTAAGCGTCCAAATTGCGGGAGACTTAAAGACTGCTGCATTTAATTTAACGGCTAAATTCCTGTACAAGTGGGGGACAAAGTAATGGTTCAGAAATAGGGAATTTAGGTCCAATGTCTTCCAGGTATGAAGGTCCTTACTCAGTGTTGCTGACTACTCCAACTTTTCTCTCTACTCATTGAAATCGAGCCAGGCTTGACTCGATGGAAGCATCTTGCACAAGTGAAGCCCCTGTTACAGCTTGCTTATACTAACAATATCTCTCAATGCACAATAGATTTTCTTTTTATAGACTAAGGGTACCCTTTCTAAAATTAAGGTTGTAATCAATGTTTGTTTTCAACCTCTGTGAGGTGATTGAGGGTCTGACTTTTGTCAGGAGTGTAAGAATTGATTGATTCAATTATCGATTATTTATTTAGTGATTGTTCACTTGCTTCCAGAGAATCAAAATTAACCAAAATTCACAATATCTGTTCCTTAGGTTGTTAATGATACCGTCTTCACTGTGAATTTGTCCAACAGGTGTAAGCTCTATCAGACGAATTGCTACTAAGGACGAACAATGATTAATGATTAATTGTTTACTTCTCTCCAGGTTTCCAATGCTGAGTTCCCCTGGATCTAATGTATTTATTTGTTTATAAAATGATGAAATGAAACTGAAAACCATAATGTTTACATGTAACAATTGTGATTAATATTGTTTTATCTGTCTTGTTGTGTCCTTGTTCGTGTGTGTGTGTAAATGTTATATGTAATGTTTGTGGCTTCGCTTTGGCATTATGTGTGTGTGTGTGTGTGTTTGTGTTTGTGTTCTTTTTGTTTCCACATATTTCTGTTCCTACTACTCTAAAACTTAACAGGTATGAGTGCATGCTGATACGGACCTATCCTGCGTACATTTACCACACGACTGGTTCTAAGGGTGACCCCTTTGGTGTGACTTCTGCAACAGTGCAACTCATTGACGATTCGGGAGTGGTTGCTGTGCTCGTAGCTGGACATCAGTGTTTGATCCCAAGAACTGGACGCATCGTCATCACATCGCACGCTAACTCTACATCATCTGAGAGACTTGTGCTTTAATATACCAGCTGATATATAGATTTACAAATCCCTACATCGAGATGCCTCACAAGATTATTGATCAAAAAGATTCTTTTACTCCTATTGCTATCAGCAATGATGAAGAAATGTATGAATTAGAGGTGAAGGGTGAGGAAAGATACGAGATGTTGAAAAAGATCAACGAAAGTTTGGAAATTTGCGACATGATACCCCAATCTGATAAGGATAAATATCTTAAGAAGCTACCCATTAAGAAGAGAAAGTATGATGATAAGTTTAGAGATGGAAAGAAGGGTATGCTGTAGTAAGTCCTCGACCCAGCAAAAGTCCAGGTGAGGTCAGGGGTCGGATGCTTTTAGTGCTCCTCGTCTGATCAGCTTGGTGAAGAATTCCTGTCAACTTTAACGCGGCTGGGGTTAAAGAGGTATCTACAGTCTACCTGAAAAGATTCATTCACTTTTATATTTCCTTTATGCTTACACGATTAAGTGCTTATCTGAAATGTTTTACTTACTTATTTTTCTGCATATGTATTTGTTACCTTTGACTATTATATATCTTATTTTCAAGGGAAAGGATTTTGGGTGCGAGTCTTTTTGTCAAGACTCGAGTGGGGGACTGATGTAACCCAAATTCTGACTTCTGTCATGTGTGCATTTGCTACGTGCTTAAAAGTACAGGACAGTCTGTTCCGAAGGCCTCAGCTGAACTTTAGACTTTAGAAGACTTCTGTATTAATATAGAAATAGAAAAACAAAAAGATGTAGATTTCCATCTAGTCTCACAGAACGTTTATGTTTTGCGCTTATGACGCTGTTTGTCTGAGTTTTGGCTTCACACGTCTGTATTTTGAGTTATTTTTGATCCTTGTGGGTTTTTGATAAGGGAGACAATACAGCCTGAGGTCTATACAATACAATATCTCCTGAGGTCTTTGCAACCCTGCATTTAGCTGAGCAACACCCAAAGGCAACAACTATCTGTTGATCTTCTAAAATGTGGAAGTTAAACTGGACTGCAAGGCTCATCTGGTATCTTTATATGGACCAGAGGCATATGACCAATGTCTTTCTATCTATTTGAGACATGACTTCATTTCTGGATCACGAGACTCTTTGCTTGAAGAGACTACATAAGGAGGTGCAAACCCCTCCTCTCGCTCTCTCAGACTGAGTTCAGCATAGACCCTTCTAGCTGGACTTAGTCTTTTCTCACCTTCTTTATCTTTGATTCCGGGCTCACTTGAATACTTTGAACTTCTCTCAGGTTTTATTCATCTCAGATATGATTATTATTATATTATTTGTTATTATATGAATACTATTATAACTTTTGACTTTTGATATACAGGGTATTGTTGTATACTTTGTATTATTATTTTTAACATCTTGATTACTTTTGAATATTGTAATGCATTTTGTATTACTTTTAATTGGGCAACATCCATCATACATGGATTGCTTTTAAAACTATATTAATTTTGGGATTCGTATTTTCTATATTTGAAGCTGATTTTAATACTTACTAATCTGTCTGCAAGTAATGAGTTGTATTCTCATTTCCTATATTCTTTGAATAAATTTGCATACTAAAATACCACCCCACCGTCTGACCAGAATTGAAGTCTCATTTTTTGCATCAGAAACACAATAATGTCATCACCTTAAATTAAAAGAGGTGTCACTTGAAAATGATATTTCCCTCGTCTTGCTGGTTATAAAATAGCATAATGCTGGTAATATAAGTTTTTATCAGTGTACATAAGGTCTCTTCTGAAAGCAAGAACAATCTATTGCAATGCTTGAAAATGGCTTGAAATCATTTCAATTGATCGTTGTGTTGAAAAGCTACAAGAGGTGAACAAGTTTCAGTAAAAAAGTTTTCTGTAGTTGTTTTGGCCATAGAATTTAGTTCTATATACTTTAACACCTGACAGCACAAGTGAGGTTTCTTTATTTATATCAAGGTGGAATATTGCGAAGACCACATGTATATCAATAACAGGACATGAAATCTTTTCACAATACAGTGTGATGATGGACAAGCATGTTTACTGATTTGAAATGCTTGTGAAGTCCTTCATGATTGGCATTTTTCTATTGCCCTCAGTTTTAGAGTTGGATTGTAGGAGGTTGTGGGAGGTGATGAGTGCTGTCAGCTGCTTCTGTGGGAGGAATGAAGCCTCAGAGTTTTTTTGCGTTACTTTTGAGAATCAAGTACTAGAGGAAGACTAGGCTTTTTAAATAATTGATGGTTTCTGATGTTAAATGAAGAAGACGATATTTGGATGGGAGGAACAGAGTACAAGAAAAATGCGACTACACATATTTAAGCCAATTTTTTTTGTACTTTATGCTTTTTTGCATTTGTTCTTTTTGTCGTAAAGTATATTCACTGTGTTAGGCCAGCTTTGGAATTTGTGTTTTTAAACTGCTGCTTTTTCATGTTTTGATAGCAAAGGAGGTACAGTATGTCCCCGAAAGTCGACTCTGACTTATCTATTATTTATGCTGATGAAATATATTGTAACATCTGCAAAACGAGCCAGCACCATTTCAGAAATTATAAGGAGGATTCTTAAAGTCTGGAACACAATCAGAAAATATTCATCATGATTCATTCTCTTCTCCCACACCTCCACCCTTATGAAACAAAAATATATTGCATATATATTTACATTTTTCCAAAATATTGCAATATATCAAAAGCGGCAACCATTTGTATATTTTGCAATATATTATATAATATATGTATCATCAATATATTATTAAATGTATTCAAATATATTAAATATTAGAAAATAAAAAGGGAAAATAATATATTACAATATATCACAATATATTTTAAGAAATATATTGGTAAATATATTTTTCTTTCGTAAGGGCAGAAATGTGCTGTATTGCAAACTAAGCCTTAGTCTGATCAGTAAAGATTCTGCAATTGCGTTGTTTTCATGGCTTTTTAAGACTTCCCATTTTGTTTTCCTTCTGTACTCAAATCCTTTCTATTTTTATTTCTAGATGCCCATGAATCCATTATATCAAAATCGTCCACAATCCAAAGACTTCCTTTATTGTGAACAAATCCCTTCTTTCCACACAAATCAGAATCAAAAGCCAGCTCAGAATATATGCTCATCTCAGCACAGATGAAGAGCAGAATTTATTGTTTAAATATGTATGTGCTTGACTTGTTAAGATCCACACTGGATATTTATTCTCATTTTAGTCTTATTATGGACACAATTGAAAGCTTAATGACTGTTCATTCAGCATCCATACACGGAACTCATCTGACATGAGCAGTCTGGTAGGAAGTCACTGCTCATTTGTCTCCTAATCCTGTTATCTGAATATAATTGCTTGGGTTTAATTGTGACAGCATAATTGCAAGTACTTGATTATGGTGCAAGCATTTGTCAAATGTGGTGGTGTGACCTAAAATTAGTCAGCAACTGATTAATAAAATGCTTTGTTGAGTAAAGGGCAGTGAAAAGAGTGATAAAGAACAAGACATTTGCATAAAACTTGCCAAGAGTGTAGAAACTGGGGAAGGGGGATTTTGGATTAAACGCTTTTAATTCTCAGAGAGTCAATGAACAAGAAAATCTTTCACATTAAACATCGAGTAGGACTTGAGTCACACAATAAATGTTTTTTTTTCTGTATTCTTGTCCGTTATATTGAGGATCTGCTCACCATTATATTCTTCCAGTGACTCTTTGCACTCAGGTGTAAATAGCAACCGGGCACAATAAAATGTAGATTTTAAGTCAAAGACATGATAGTGTTGTATTTTCCATAGTGGTGCTTTGAGTACATACAGCAAAACAGTATTAAACAAATTGTGATGGCAAAGTTGAATTTTCAGCAGTCTCCAGTGTTACATTATCCTTCAGAAATCATTCTAATATACTGATTTGGTGTTCATGAAACATTTATTCATAGTCGTATGTATGTCAGAAAGAAAATTATTTTGTTGTAATACAAAAAAAACAATACTTTCATCCATTAAGGATGCATTCAATTGAAGTAAAGACTGTCAGGGATCTGCAAGAAATGGGACCCAAATGCAGAATGAGCAGACAAGGGTATTTTATTAAAAAATAGACTGGAACAGCTGGGGGAATTTGCAGTGAAACAGTTCAAACAGATGGGCAGGGCAGACAACAATACGGGCAGGAGGGATGGTCACTGAGACAGTCCAAGATGACCATGGGCCCAAGGACAGAGTAGGCAGCTCCAGAGGAAGGGCCAGGTAGACACAGGAAACCCGTAGCTTTAAGTGAAACTCAAATGTCACCAGTCTAATCGCCAGGTAGAGACTCACAAGACCAGAGACTTGACACGTGAGAGAGGTGAGCTGCTTTCAGGCAGTGGGGTTCAGTGGCCAGGAAATCTGAGTGGGGGCAAGACAGGACAACACACAAAAACAAGACTAGACTCAAGATGACAGTCAATTGAAAACAAAGAGTGAACAAAAGGCAAAATTAGAACAAAGCAAAGCAAAAGAAAACCAAAGCTATAATCCAAGATTAAGAACAAAAAACTAAATCCAAAACTGGAATCACTTTAAGCAAGAATAAATGTAAATCTACAAAACTAGATTAGAATACACAAAAATATTTCCCTTTCTTTTAAACTAGACCAAGCTAAAGACCAAAAAGGATATAAACAACTAGATGATAGATCAAAATAATTATCAAGGTCAAAGGGATAAATTCTGGGCCAAGAGACAGGGAAACACCAAAAACTAACCAGCAGAGACACAAGGAAAGAAACCACAATATATAGGACAATACACATGAGGATCAGGTGAAAACAATCAAGCAGACAAGGGCTAAACAAGGGGGCGTGACCAGGGGTAACAAGGAGGTGGGACAAGGGGAGCACGTGGCAGACACGAACAAAGACAGAACCATGTGCTTAAAAACATGGAACAGAGACAAGATGGACAGGGCTGTCAGGGCAGGATCCTGACAAAAGACATTATAAAAACAAAGACACTTGTAGACGTGTGCAATGTTACAAAAGATCCTGAAAAAAATATCCCAGATTAATTATAATATTAATATTGAAATAGTAAGCACCACACTTTTTTTTTCAATGCTGATAATAATAAGATCCATTATTAATAATTGAGCATTTGTGAAATATCATGTGTCAAGGAAAACTGAAGTAATGGCTACTGATCAGCTTTGCCATCATCACAGGATGAAATTACACTTTGGTATTATAATAATATTTTACAGTGACACTGATTTTTGATCAAATAAAATTGAGCCTTGGTTGAAGCATTTAAAAAAACTTAATTATTTCAAACTTTTGAATGGTTTTAACTTAACTTACAGCATATTATAGAAGCCAAACAAGTGTGTGAGTCCTTGAATCAACCTTGAAATGATTTGTTCAAAATACTAATAACATCTGTACTCATTGCTTTGTCTTATCTAACCTCTGGTGATTTGGGTGTTACTACAACAGCTTGATTCATTATTTTTCTCTTTTGTTTTCTGAGTGAGTATCCTTTTTAACACACACACACACACACAACTGCGGCCCCTTTGTAGCTGCTTTTGGATTCATTTTCCGGTTTGCCCCCATTCTGAATATATGCACAATGTTTTAGATGGTGCTAAGAATTCTTATGCCAAGCACACGTAATAGTTATCAGTGACACCTGCATGAACTGATTTCCATTTTCCTTAACAATGATATAAGAACATTTGTATGCAAAGTCTATGTGCTGTGTTTGAATGGAAACGCAAAATGTCACAAGCTTGTTTTGTCAAAATGTACAATGTTCTTTTGAAAACCGAGACACTGCAAATGTATATTTAAAGGCTGTTTTATGCTAGAATGCCTGGACTAATTTCCCCAGACGTAGGAAGAAAAATACACTGAACAGCAATCTTTGACTAGTTTTTCAATAGTTTTTTAAAGTTTTAAATAAAGAAATATAGAACCATGTGTGTATGAGAGAGAGAGAGCAACCACACAGGGCTGTTGACAAAACTATTTTTCCTTTCAGCCACATTTTCACTCTGCTTGAATTGTCAAGACTCATCTAGATTATCTGTACTGTATTACACTGTTACACTGTTCTTAAACAGCCCGCTTCTGTATTTCAAGTGGCACCCTACCATTTTTAGTTCCTTGAAATCATTAAGATAGACCTGCCACTAATGACTTCCTCTTGACTTACGCTGATATTTTGCCTGGATGAACGGGAGGAAAGAAATCAACTCACAGCCTAGTTTCTTGATCCAGCTATAGCTGATGGCTTTTCTTCTCTTCCCTACACTAACTGCTTAGGACACATATCTGGACTTGGACACAAACAGAAAACTTCTCCTAGAAGAAGTCTATCTTGTAATCCAGCCAAAAGCCTCACAGTCATTTCCCCCATAGAAGGCACACTAACTGTCACCAAACATTGGGCTGTTTTGAACACTTATGCAACATATACTGTGTTGGATGATGTTTCAGAAGGCTTAGATGACTGAAAATATTACTCCAGTAAAAGTAAAAGTACGCTTTTTTCAGTTGTACTCAAGTGAAAGAACAAAAGTACTCAATTTTTTTAAAGTAAAAAGGTACAGAAAGATAGATTTTGCAATTTTATATAGACTACTTAATTTAATTGTATATTAGCACATATTTTTATAATCCTACTGCTCAAAATACCTGGGATCTTTTTCCAAAATAACCACTATATGGAGCCAAGATATATTTTTGTTGTTGACATGGACTACATTGACTAGAGTGATGTAGTAATTTTCCCTGTGAAGTACATTCCGATGTAACTTAGAGTTGACCATCTGATTTTCACCAGTAAGAAAAAAGTATTTGAAAATTTGTTTGTTTTTTTCCAGAACATCACAGTTAAATACAGTACAGACCAAAAGTTTGGACACACCTTCTAATTCAAAGAGTTTTCTTTATTTTCATGACTATGAAAATTGTAGATTCACACTGAAGGCATCGAAACTAAGAATTAACACATGTGGAATTATATATGGAATTATATACATAACAAAACAAGTGTGAAACAACTGAAAATATGTCATATTTTAGGTTCTTCAAAGTAGCCACCTTTTGCTTTGATTACTGCTTTGCACACTCTTGGCATTCTCTTGATGAGCTTCAAGAGGATGTCACCTGAAATGGTCTTCCAACAGTCTTGAAGGAGTTCCCCGGGAGATGCTTAGCACTTGTTGACCCTTTTGCCTTCTTTATGCAGTACAGCTCACCCTTAAACCATCTCGATTGGGTTCAGGTCCGGTGACTGTGGAGGCCAGGTCATCTGGCGCAGCACCCCATCACTCTCCTTCTTGGTCAAATAGCCCTTGATGCCTTCAGTGTGACTCTACAATTTTCATAGTCATGAAAATAAAGAAAACTCTTTGAATGAGAAGGTGTGTCCAAACGTTTGGTCTGTACTGTATATGACATGAGAATAAGGCCTGAAGTTAGGAAGAACATTTTAAGGAAAATATAATTATATTTTCATAATGATTTTTTCCTTCTCAAACCTTGTCTGTGGTGTAAAAACACCCCAGGCCAAATGCCCGCAGGAATAATGTTATATGACTAGGTGAAGATCTGACGTTACAGAATTCTTCAAGGATAACACCCCTTTTCTGCCAAATGAGGTAGGTTTAGACATTGTATTGGCTTGTTTACACACGCACACACACACACACAAGATAAGTTAATTCTGTAACGTTACTGGCACGCTGTCTGTGAATTCACACATAACATGCACGCGGAGAGAATGCACAATAGCTCAATATTCACCATCTACCAAACACTTTTCACATTAACTTAAACTAAATTGATAGCAGGGAATAAAATGAAATATTTTTTTGCAATGTCTTTTTTGTTTTTCTACAGTTTTTGCTTGCACATGTTAAACATATCTAATCAATTTAGGTAATACATTTTCATTTTGCAACTTATAAAGTGTTAAAATGTTTTTAATTTGCATATTAAAACTAGTGTAGAAAATGGCAAATGTAATTCATATAACTGAATTTTCATTTAGCAAAAATTTTTGTCACCAAACATTGGGCTGTTTTGAACACTTATGCAACATATACTATGTTGGATGATGTTTCAGAAGGCTTAGATGACTGAATTCGTGGCATAATGGCAGCTCCAAAAAATTATTTTGACTATACTGAGATTTCAGTAAGGCACTTATAATGGATGTAATTTAGGCACATTTCAAGGTAATTTAAAGGTGGAAATGTGAAGCACTTGCTATAATTCTTTTGTTAAAACTTGTGTATTATTTTAGCTATAAATTTGGTCTTATCAATTAATAATAAAAAAAAGGTAATAAACTCTTTCCCCACCACGGAGGGAATTTTCCTACATTTATGAGACAATGCTTCCCTGCTTTTGATGGAGTTTTCCATCTTTTCCTGTATGAACTGTTATACATCTTTTGAAAAGAGTATAGAATCTTTTGACCAAAACATGTGGTATCCTGAATAATTGTCATAATTATAATTATTTTCAGTTTATTCTTGTGTATATTTCATGTGGCAATATCCATTTTCCTTGATTTATATTTTATTTATATAATTTCTATCATATTATAAATGCTGTGTTAATCAAAATACATGTTGCAACTATTTCGGGATTTTTCATAAGAGTTATCGTTCCGATTTAATATGCATATTATCAGCTGGAGATGGATGTGTGTGATTGGTTGAATGAAAAGGTGCGCGCCACTGCGTGCGGGAGTTCTCGCGATATGCTTCATTCATGATAAAGCATCGGTGAAGAAACATCGCTTGAACGCTCATTCATTTAATATCATCCTTTACAGGAGTATTACAATCTTGGAGGCACCGCTGGGATTGATGTTCGATGGAGTGACTCCCTGACCGGTAGAGCCCATTTAGCAACATCATCCCCTTTTTAGTGACCCAGATGAACTGCAGTGTGAGGCATTCAGGACGAGTGGTGAAAAGAAAAAAGTCTATTGAGCAGTGCATGCGCTGGGGGTTCAGTTTGTGACCAGTGGCATCCAGGTCAAGTCAGTAAGGTAAACACTACTCTGAACAGCCTGTCTACACAGTAACAAAAATGGAGGATCTTAAACATCTTCAGGATGAAATTGGGGAGAAATTATGCACACTATCACTTGAAAAGCTGGCAAAACTCAGTGTCTTCCTTCACCTGACACGAGAGGATGAGACAAATGTAACTCGTTTGTATCTGTTGCGACTCCTTAGTAACTATCTACTGAGAGCTGAGCTAGAAGAGCTAGAAGATGGCGGCATGGCTGAACTTTTAACAATTAATGATAAACTGAGCCAGCTAATGGGAATAACAATTAATGCTTCAGAACAGGCTACAGAGAGAGTGGAGAATAAACCTGGAGATGTTAACACAGTCCAGAGGGCAATGCAAGGAAGTGGAGAAAGTGCAACTGAATTGTTTTCTGCAATGCACATTAGTCCTACAGCACCACAAAATGCAGTAAACAGACATACATATGAAGACCATGGCCAAGTTTATTCTCAACCCACATTTCAGAGACAAGTTACCTCAACATGGCAGAAAGATTTCAAGATTTCTGGTCTCATAGGAGATCTAGGGCAGAAAGACCGGCTCTCATTTTCTAGTCTGGCACGGCAGATAGAAGGTGGACTCAACAAGGGCTATGTAGAACAGGAAATAGTAGATTCTGTCATCAGAGCTATCACACCAGGGCTTCAGCTGCGGAGCTATCTAGAAGGAAAGGCAGGATTAACACTCCCAACACTGAGACGGATACTCCGTTCTCATTTTCAGGAAAAAAATGCTACTGAACTATATAAGCAGCTCACCACAGAAGCTCAGCGCTCTAGAGAAACGCCACAAAGCTTCCTAATAAGAGCTCTTGATCTGAGACAGAAAATTTTGTTTGCTTCTCAGGAGGATGACTCAGGGTTAAAATATGATCCTGCCCTAGTTCAGAATATGTTTTTGCACACAGTCTTGACTGGATTGCAAAACGACCGCATCCAAAGTGAACTTCAACCATACCTATCAGACCCCACCATTCCAGATGAAGTGTTGCTGGAGAAACTCAATGTGGCTTGTTCCAATGAGTCTGAAAGGCAAAGCAGACGAAAATATGAGAAAAATGTTACCGTTCATGCTGTGCAGCCAAACGAGCCTGCCCCTGAACAAAAATCTCAGTCCAAACAGTCTAAGTTTGATTTAATGTCACAACTGAAAAGCCTGAGTGATGATATCATGCAGATTAAAGAGACAATCCAACAGCCCTTAACTGTTCCTCAGCAGTGTTTTGCAGTCTACAACAAAGAACCAGCAGCAGCAGTGTCCTCACAGCATCAGATCTCATCTCAGGGTTCCCAACAGACATCAGGATGGACCCAAATTCAAGAGCATCAGACCTGGAAGCCAGATACGGCTATATATCAACGACAGGCAGGTCCATACATGTCTCCACACCAGTTCTCACAAAGCCCACAACAGGTGAGGGAACAGAAAATACCTCTTCCACCTGCAAACCCAGTTCAGTTGTCTGCTGCTTCACAAGAACATTCTCTCCAGCCTCATCAGCATTATTCAGTGCCAGAAACTCACCATGGGCAGCCGTTTGTTTATCCTTCTCCTCAGCAGCATCCCATGTCCTTCAATTATGCAACTCAGCCATCAAGTTTTGCAGCACCACAGCATTATTCCCAGCAGTATATGGTGCCACCACAACAGTACCCTCGTCAGTTCCGCCAGCCCCGTTCCTCACTAGCCAGACAATGTTTCCATTGCCAGCAGCGGAAAGCAGAAGAACCTTGCACCCATTGTTACCACTGTGGCAGCAGCGAACACTTCTCAGCTGGCTGTAGGAGTAAAGGTGCCAGGCCTCAGATAGGAGCTCCGTTAAACAAGAGCGGGTTGCCCCCGAGGGACAGGGTGTGACCCGAGCAGTAGGGAAGTCCCCAAAATACGAGAAATGTAGCATGGGCCATGAGAGACAGCTTGAGTTTCAGTCGCTTGATAATATTTTAGCTGCCCCTTGTCAAGTTAACCAGCATTCTGCCATCACGTCCTTAGTAGGCAAACAATGCCTTGTGACCTGTTATCTACAGAAGAAAAAGACAGAAGCATTATGGGACACAGGCTCTCAAGTATGCATTATAGATGAGCAGTGGAAAGCCAAATACGCACCTACAGTGACATTGAGAAACATTTCTGAGGCAACTGAAGCACCAGACAGTCTGCGGTTGGTGGCAGCCAATGGAACAAACATGCCATACAGCGGATGGGTGGAATTGAATTTCAAGCTGGCATCCCCTGTAACCGATGAGAAAGAGTTAAAAATTCCTGTGCTTGTCTTGAAGGACCATGAATTATCCAGACCCATCATTGGGTATAATGTGATAGAACAAATAATGAGACAGAATGAAACAAATGGATCTCATGATGTGACTAATGTGTGTTTGTACAGGACTGTTAGAAATGCTTTCCCCAGCATAAAGAAGAAAAGTGTACATACCCTCATCAGTTTGGTGACTACAGATGTTTCCAGCGAGTACATAGTAAGAACCATGAAAGAGCCTGTAAACATACTGAAGCACACCGTTATGCAGATTCAGTGTCTGGTAAAAGTGCCTTACGTGAAACAAGAAAGTGTACTGCTGTTTGAACCACCTGTTAACCCACTGTACCCTGATGGCCTTGAACTTTTTGATACCCTCCACATTCTGAAAAGGGGAGCCCGCCCAGTGATTACTGTCATTGTGCAGAATGGAACAGACCATGACATCATGCTCAGTGGTAAAACCGAGATAGGAACTTTGCAGCCAGTCAAGTCCGTCTTACCAATAGCAAGTCCACAGTCTGCAGCCACAACCTCTGTCACTCAGGTTCTACCGGAAACAATGGAAGGAGACGGTAACGGAGATTCATGGGACCCTCCAGTAGATTTGAGCCATTTAACTCTGCCTCAACAACAACAAGTGAAGCAGATGTTGCGGGAAGAATGTCATGCCTTCTCGCAGTCAGATGATGTTATTGGCTGTGTTCCAGGGTTGCAACTGAGTATTTCATTAAATGATAACACCCCTGTTGCCCGCACGTATACATCAGTCCCTAAACCATTATACCAGGAAATGAAGGACTACTTACACGACCTGATTGCTCAAGGATGGGTGGCTAAGTCTCATTCCCCTTATTCGTCCCCAATTGTCTGCGTCCGTAAAAAGGATGGCAGCCTCAGGCTGTGTATTGACTATAGGGACCTGAACAGCAAAACAATCCCTGATCGCCAGCCAATACCCAGGGTGCAGGATATCCTAGATGGCCTTGGGGGCAATGCGTGGTTCTCTCTGCTTGACCAGGGAAAGGCGTACCATCAAGGCTTCATGTCCCCAGAGAGTAGGTACCTTACTGCATTCACAACACCGTGGGGTCTCTATGAATGGATCCGTATCCCTTTCGGCCTCATGAATGCACCTGCAGCATTCCAACGGTTTATGGAGGAAAGTCTGGAAGGTTTGAGAGACAAAATATGCATACCATATTTAGATGACATCCTGGTCTTTACTGAGACTTTTGACGGACAGGTGGAAGCAGTAAGGAGAGTGCTGCAAAGGCTGCAGTCCCATGGAGTGAAGTTAAAACCCAGAAAATGTGAGCTCTTTAAGAAGGAGGTGCGTTATCTGGGCAGAATTGTCTCAGCTGAAGGCAGTCGTATTGATCCAGCAGACACAGTTGCTGTAACGGCACTAAAGGAACGGAAACCAAGCACTGTGGGAAAGCTGCGCAAGATTCTAGGCCTGCTCAGCTACTATCGTCAATACATTAAAGACTTCTCCCGGATCGCCAGTCCCCTCTATGATCTGCTAAAATGTAAGGCTGATGGTAATGAGCCACAGAGAAAAGGAAGACACAAAGAAAAAAATAACAAACGGAATCATGTGGTGTCATCAAGTAAACCAATTGAGTGGACAGAACACCATCAAGAGATCCTTGAAAAGTTGATTAACTGCTTGATCGAGCCTCCAGTCTTAGGATTTCCAGACTACTCCCAGCCGTTCATCCTCCATACAGACGCATCCAATCAAGGGTTAGGTGCCGTTCTATACCAGAACCAGCATGGCAAGCTGAGAGTTATTGCCTATGGCTCCCGGACCTTGACAGCGGCAGAGAAAAATTATCATCTGCACAGTGGGAAGCTGGAGTTCTTAGCTCTAAAATGGGCTATCACTGAGAAATTCAGAGACTACCTGTATTATGCACCAACCTTTACAGTGTTTAGTGACAATAACCCATTGACCTATGTGCTGACCTCTGCAAAGTTGAACGCCACCGGGTGTAGATGGGTGTCAGAGCTCGCAGACTTCCACTTTACCATCCGCTACCGTCCAGGTAAAGAAAATATAGATGCGGACTCACTCTCCAGGATGCCAACGGATCTGGAAACGACAATGAGAGAATGCACGGAAGAGTTCTCCTCTGAATGTGTGGGAGTTGTGATTCAAGCGGTGGAGCTCCAGAATAATCCAGATGTCTCCCTTGCTGTAGCCTGTCAGAATGTATTAATCTGTGGGGAGGAAAATGAGGGACTCCTCAAACCCCTGTCAAAAGAAGAAATTAGACAAGCACAAAAGGATGACAAGGACATTAGAGGAATCATTGAACACTTGCAAACTGGATCTAGGCCTCCTCAGCAGTGGCGTTCGGCCAACTCGTCATCCAAAGTTCTTCTGAGAGAATGGGATAAGCTGAAGCTGGATGAACATGGCATTCTCTTCCGCCACACATCTCAAAGGACACAGCTGGTATTACCAACTCAATTCAAAAAAACTGTTCTAAGGGAAATGCATGATGAGATGGGTCATCAGGGCCTCGACCGCACCACAAGCCTCATTAGGGATCGGTTCTTCTGGCCCTACATGCAGAAAGACATTGAGAATTATGTCCTGAGAACCTGCTTCTGCATCAAACAAAAAAAACCATGCCGTGAGACAAGAGCACCCCTTAAAAGTATCAAAACAACCCACCCTTTTGAATTGGTGTCAATTGACTTTCTACATTTGGACAAATGCAAGGGGGGCTATGAGTATATCTTAGTAATTGTCGACCACTTCACCCGATTTGCTCAGGCTTATGCCACAACCTCAAAGTCAGCAAAAACAGTGGCTGAACGATTATTCAATGATTTTGCCCTCAAGTTTGGGTTTCCGTCCAGGATTCACCACGACCAAGGGGGAGAATTCGAAAATCAGCTACTCACCCAACTCAGGAAGTACAGTGGCGTCGCTGGCTCAAGGACCACCCCTTACCACCCACAGGGAAATGGGCAGGTGGAAAGATTTAACAGGACGTTACTGCAGATGCTGAAAACCCTGACTGAAAAACAAAAATCGAATTGGAAGGATGCACTCAACAAATTAATCTTTGCCTATAACTGTACTAGATGTGATGTGACTGGCTTCTCACCATTCCATCTGCTGTTCGGTCGTACACCAAGGCTGCCCATCGATGCTCTTTTTGGTCTCAACTCAGACAACAACTCTCAAAGTTATAATGAGTACATGGAGCAATGGACGAAAGGGATGCAGGAAGCTTGTGAGATAGCAAGAGAACAGGCAAACAAGTATGCTGACAGAAACAAAAGAAATTACGATCGAAAAGTGAGGTGTACTGATCTGTTCCCAGGAAGCAGGGTCCTTGTGAAAAACTTGAGTCCAAGAGGTGGAACCGGGAAACTGAGGAATTACTGGGAAGATGAAGTTCACATTGTCACACGCCAGGTTGCGAGTGATGCACCAATTTACGAAGTAAAACCTGAACAGGGTAAGGGTAGATCAAGAGTTTTGCATCGCAATCTTCTTCTTCCATGTGACCATCTACCTCTTAAAATCACACCAACTCAAGGTGCCAAACCAAAGGAACCGAAGAGCAGCAGAACTCAGCCCCCCAAGGAAAGAGAAATTGAACCAGAGTGTGATAATGAAAGCGAAGAGGATGAGTACTTCTTCCTAGTGGAGCCTTATCAGATAAGACCACGAGAAAGCGGTGATTCCCCAGAAAAACTGGATAAGCTACCACCACAGCCAGTATCTTCTGAACCTCGATCTAGCTCTCCAGTATGGGAACCAAGGCCACAGTCACCCCAAGCCGAACTAGAGATAGGTCTTCCAGAACCTGCATCTGCACCTGAAAAAAGACAAGAACTTGATGAAAACGAATCAACTGTTGACACAATGCAACGAGGCTTACCTGTTAATGAAACAACTGAAGTGCCTGTGTCCAAGGACAGGACCTCAGAGGAGGAAAATGGGTACCAGTTCACCAGGAGAAAGCGACAGCCACCAAAAAAGTTTACATATGACAATCTTGGGACCCCATCGTGCTACAATGTGCAGATAGTAGGCAATAACCACTACCCACACTTTGCATCTAGGGCAATGACAGCTGTGGCACCCTGGTTAACAACACCACTTTGTTACCCCCAGCCCTCATACAGTATGTGCTATTAACTGAATTGCTACCACATGAACTTATCTCCCATAATTAGTTACTGTATGGACTGTGTTGAAGGTATGAAATGCCACTGTATAGCACATTAACCAGAGACTGTGTATTGCGCATAGTAAGAAACTATGGCAAAACAAAAACCATGGACTGTTATCAGATATTAAGAAAGTGGACTGTTGTGCAGTTTTGAAATTGTGGACACTTTGAGACTATCGTTTTGACAATTTTTGAATCTTTTTCCCTTTGCGAGGAACTTTTTGCCATTTTTGCTGGAGCAGATGAATGGACTGTTTTTTTTCTTTAAAGAGACTTGTTGGTAGTTAAAAAAAAAAAAAAAAAAAAAAAAAAAAAAAAAAAAAAATTTGCACTACCTTATGGGACTATTTACAAACATGTGCCTCTAGTCTATTGACTATTAAGAACTCTTGTCTTGAAAATGGGCAATATCACCATTGTAAATGTTTGCTTGTTAAAAAAAAAAAAAAAAAAAAAGCTGTGAAAAAAATGCACAAGGAAATTGTTGATAACAGTAGGCTACTGTTATATCTGATATCAGAGATAACTGCTGGTTAAAGCTAAAAGTTTAAATACTGTGAATTGAGCATTACTGTGACTAATTAAGCAATTTGATGTCGGGACGACATCTTTTCTTTGAGGGGGAGAGTGTGGTATCCTGAATAATTGTCATAATTATAATTATTTTCAGTTTATTCTTGTGTATATTTCATGTGGCAATATCCATTTTCCTTGATTTATATTTTATTTATATAATTTCTATCATATTATAAATGCTGTGTTAATCAAAATACATGTTGCAACTATTTCGGGATTTTTCATAAGAGTTATCGTTCCGATTTAATATGCATATTATCAGCTGGAGATGGATGTGTGTGATTGGTTGAATGAAAAGGTGCGCGCCACTGCGTGCGGGAGTTCTCGCGATATGCTTCATTCATGATAAAGCATCGGTGAAGAAACATCGCTTGAACGCTCATTCATTTAATATCATCCTTTACAGGAGTATTACAAACACAGGTAAAGAAGAAGCAAAATATTTAAACATGATCATCAAACATTAAACAGCATATAAATAAAAAACGGCTAACATTAGAAATGTCAGTGGAGGAAGTGGTAGGACTGTGCAAGCTTTGGGGATGTTTTTTGTGTGTGTGTGTGTGTGTGTGTTGATTAAAAAAAATAATATATAAATACATGTCCAAATATTCATGCAACAAAATATTCTGGAGGCCAAAAATGTTGGCTATTGGCTGGCAACTTAAAACAACAACAACAACAAAAACATACTTGCAGGGAAGAGAACTTATTTTAAAACACATTCCACTGTCAGAAATAAAGTGACAATCTTACAATTAGGGTGCATTTAAGTAACTTTAGTTCTTTCTTAGTTTTTGTCTTGTGGCTATACTACTGAAACTGTGAGTATTTGAATGTGTACATTATTGTTTTCATTCAGCTCTATTTTCAGTGCTTCATTGCAAGCCATGTTTTTTTTTTTTTTTTTTTTTTATGAGAGCTATAAGTATAAATCTTTTTTTTTTTTTGTAGTAGTAATCATCATTAAGCCTACAAGTGCTTTCAACTGAGTCTAACCTCTCTTAATGCATCTTTTGCTATTTTTATCACACACAAAACAAAAAATAAACAGTTAATCTAACACTTAACATTTCAAGGCCAAGCAACATTTCTGTGAACATTTCTACAGGATAATAGCTGTCTCTCATGACTCTGTAGGGTCACGAATAATCAAAGACTTCTACTTTCCTATCCCAAACATATCTTGGAAACTAAAGTGCCATTTGGAATTCCTGAAGGAACAGGGGTGCTGATATCGATCAAGGCCTTTAGGCCAATATGTGTATACCATAGACTGTATAAAAGCATGGACATATAAAGCATACGTCCGTGACGTCACCTGTAGTTTCCTGAAGAGCGCTTTTGTACCTCAAAGCAGGCAGAGCAAGCCATCGCCATATTGGTAGCGGGTCACTCCAGATAATCAAAAATGGGCAAAGAGGCGGTATCTGGGTGCTGAAGCCATGCCCACCTAGCTCAACGGTGGGGACAGCAGTGACAATCCACCTGTCACTCAAGTGGCTACGCCCTTAATTATGCCGAATTTTAAGTCTTAATATAATTTAAACAGATAATTTAAAAAAATTCACCCCCCTCACAGTTTTCATGGAGGGCAAAATTAGCTATATAGACCAAAACCTCTTTTTGTCCTGGCTGTAAACATGTTTTTTTTCTGCTGTACATTTGGGATACCTTTTCCCCTTTGGGGCAAGCCTCTAGTGGTCAGTCGATGAATTGTAGTTTTAGTCACTTCCGTGTAGGCTTCACAAGAGAGACTGGAAGGTTGCCGCTCAGTATATACATCCGGGTTCTGCTAATTGTCACACCTTTTGCACAGTGGGAGATGCTGTAATCGGCTGATTGGTCAGTTTGAATGTCTCACATTTGGTTTTTAGTCACATGGTCAAGGAAGGGATAAAAGAAGACTGTAGCTGTTGATCTGTCTCTTTCTTTTTGCTGCCTCTTTTCTTTGCTGGCGCTCTCTTCTCGGGGCTCTGCCCTCTCTCCTTACTTTTTCTCCCCTCTCTCTTTCTCTCTCAGGTAATATTTTACATACATTCTGTGTACAACTAACTGTTTAACATTAATATTGAAGTTATACCTATTGCAATACAATATAGACATTTAATAGCAACACCCTTCCACATATTTACTTATTCTAACTGCACTTATTTCCATTGTTGGTGTAACTGGCACTGGGTGGTAATAGACTAGAAATGTACAGTTTTATACCATCGTGCTGACAATGTTTCTTTAGTCATTCTGCAATCCTACAGCCCGAACCACTTTAGGGAAACCACCCTTATAACTCATCACAATGTTTATACATATTTCCACCGATGATTCACATCCAAGAAGACAGCATCTCTTAGTCACAAACAATTTGAACGGATTGATGGGGAACTTACACAGCTGTGCTTTTGACAGACTTCCAACTTGATAAGTGTTGATAGACCTGCTATGCAGTGATTGATTAAAGCAGAGGCAAATGAGAGGAGTTGGGAAAAGGAGACGAACGTCATCTCACCTGACAGCATCGAACGCAGATGGCAGAAGCTCAACAGTTCAAAGCTAAAATCTAAAATCTAATATCATTTTGATTACAGAGACGGTTGCAAATGTTTCTTCTTCCAATGTGCAAATGTGGCTTTTTTCAGATACTGGTTATAAAGGCTGGAATACACTACTTTTACTTATTTTTGCAGTCTGTAAGTTTTGCCAAAAGTCAGAGCCATTCTCTAGATTTTGGCCTGTTAGAGTTGGCAGATTTCGTAAAAAATAAATAAATAAAAAAATGCACAGTGTATGACAGGCACAGACTGCAATTTTTTTTAGCTTCAGACTTTGATTTCATCCAGTCAGAGGATATCAGACATGTTTGATATTTTGAGTCAATTTTAGAAGACATATTGTTTTATTTCGTCGTGCCTCCCCTAGTGCAAGATTGTTGTTTTCAGAATAACTTGAAAGTCTGTTAGTGTGTGATTCTCTTTCATTTAGTGTATGAAGCCCAGTTTTTCTCTGTATCGATTTACAAAGTTGGTAAGTATATTTTCGCCTTAATGCTAGCTAGTAAACAGCTGGACATTCTTTATGTTTATCTCAGGTTGGTGTTGGTGTTCATTCAGTATGTGTGTTTTGCCTGTTACGGTCCTGTTTAAATTGTTTGTTTAAAGCTTTTATAAAAGTGTTTTATTGGGTGTGCAGTCCCTAGTGTCAACATGTCTTGACTAACACATGTACACTTTGGTATTTCATAGTTCTGCACACTATCTGTCTGCTGCAAAATCGTCTTGTACATGTACTTATTTCTTCCAATATGGCAAAATAACAAGGCTGACATTGGTTTTGAACTGCTACTTCAATATATACAAATTTCAGATGTTGAATCTGGCTCCATCAGGCAAAGAAACAATTGTCTTCACCGTAAGACAGGAAGGCGTAAATGATATGAAAGTGGCCCAGAAATATGCTGTTAAATGGAAATATTTAGCAATTAGTCACATTGATGTCTTTCATCTTTTGACCTCACTGCAACGTAATTGGAAACTACCCAGTGTCTGTTCAGTGATCTAAGCAGAGCTCTGCTAGGCTAATGTGATGTTTTTATGGACACACTGTTTCCAGACAGTAAAAGTCAACAGTACAGCATTTAATGGTTGGAATTGTAAGCCTCTCTCTCTCTCTCTCTCTCTCTCTCTCTCTCTCTCTCTCTCTCTCTCTCTCTCTCTCTCTCTCTCTCCCCGACTCTCTTTCTCTCTTTCTCTCTCTCTCTCTCTCTCTGTGATTTATGAGCAGTGCTTGACTAAGGACACAAAAAAAGTACTTGAGTAAAAGTACAGATACATATAGTAAAATATTACTCCAGTAAAAGTAAAAGTATGATTTTTTCAGTTGTACTCAAGTGAAGGAACAAAAGTACTTACTTAATTT
This sequence comes from Carassius gibelio, assembly GCF_023724105.1. Classification (NCBI taxonomy): domain Eukaryota; kingdom Metazoa; phylum Chordata; class Actinopteri; order Cypriniformes; family Cyprinidae; genus Carassius; species Carassius gibelio. The sequence continues at coordinate 17,094,894 of NC_068382.1, read as the reverse complement.
TTTTATGTACTTAAGTAAAAAGGTACAGAAAGATAGTTTTAGCAATTTTATATAGACTACTTAATTTAATTGTATATTAGCACATATTTTTATAATCCTACTGCTCAAAATACCTGGGATTTTTTTCCAAAAATAACCACTATATGGAGCCAAGATATATTTTTGTTGTTGATATGGACTACATTGATGAGAGCGATGTAGTAATGTTCCCTGCGAAGCTTACAGTCCGATGTAACTTAGAGTTGACCATCTGATTTTCACCAGTAAGAAAAAAGTATTTGTTTGTTTTTTCCAGAACATCACAGTTATATAAAGTACACAAGTTTGGACCCACCTTCTCATTCAAAGAGTTTTCTTTATTTTCATGACTATGGAAATTTTAGATTCACACAGAAGGCATTAAAACTATGAATTAACACGTGGAATTATATATGTAATTATATACATAACAAAAAAGTGTGAAACAACTGAAAATATGTCATATTTTAGGTTCTTCAAAGTAGCCACCTTTTGCTTTGTTTACTGCTTTGCACACTCTTGGCGTTCTCTTGATGAGCTTCAAGAGGTAGTCACCTGAAATGGTCTTCCAACAGTCTTGAAGGAGTTCCCCGAGAGATGCTTAGCACTTGTTGACCCTTTTGCCTTCTTTCTGCGGTACAGCTCACCCTTAAACCATCTGGATTGGGTTCAGGTCCGGTGACTGTGGAGGCCAGGTCATCTGGCGCGGCACCCCATCTCTCTCCTTCTTGGTCAAATAGCCCTTGATGCCTTCAGTGTGACTCTACAATTTTCATAGTCATGAAAATAAAGAAAACTCTTTGAATGAGAAGGTGTGTCCAAACTTTTGGTCTGTACTGTATATGACATGAGAATAAGGCCTGAAGTTAGGAAGAACATTTTAAGGAAAATATAATTATATTGTCATAATGATTTTTTTCCTTCTCAAACCTTGTCTGTGGTGTAAAAACACCCCAGGCCAAATGCCCCCAGGAATAATGTTATATGACTAGATGAAGATCTGACGTTGCAGAATTCTTCAAGGATAACACCTTTTCTGCCAAATGAGTTAGGTTCAGACATTGTATTGGCTTGTTTACACACGCACACACACACACACATGATAAGCTGATTCTGTTACGTTACTGGCACGCTGTCTGTGAATGCACACATAACATGCACGCGGAGAGAATGCACAATAGCTCAATATTCACCATCTACCAAACACTTTTTTTTTTCAAAATTTGCATTTTGCTACCCATATACTTCCATATTTATCCTATATTCCTTACATATTTATCCCATATTCCTGTCTTTATCATTGCAGTGGATGGTGTGGACGGTGAAGGGCAGGCTGCCCAGTGTCTGAGTTTGCGGAGCAGGGTAAATGAGTTTGTCCACCCACTTCCCATTTCTGACAGAACAATTACATATTTATGCATCTTACTAAAACCATCCATCATGGGTTCTCAACAGAGAAGATGTGAAGAAGAAATAGTGCACTGACGGATTGCTTACATGCATTCCCTAAGTGGGACAATTTCTCAAACACAAATTGAACCCAATTATTGATGTAATTGCAGTGTCAATAGTCATTTTCTTTTGAAGGTTTTTTTTTTTTTTTTTAAGGGGACACTGCTTCTAGGACAAACTGACTTTGCTGTTAGTTAACCTTTTAACACCTGATTATACACTAATCAGCAAATAAGCTACTTCAACAAAATAAGACATTTGGAAATGTCAAAATGATGTAAAATAGGATCTATTAGCACACTCATGTATAAGCAAGATCCTTCTTTTTTCTTAATTCCTTATTCATTTATGAAGTCCAGCCTTGTTTGTCCTGCACATGGTGTTCTTTCACTGTTTACTCTTCTAACATATTAGTGTTGCCATGTGAGGATGGTCACTGAGTGTTCCTGGGAGCTGAATTAATGTTAAAAGATTTAATTAGATTCTGTTTTATTGTTTTCCACACAAATGATAAGAGCATATAAAGTTAATATGGGTGAGCAGTGTATTAGTCATGATTTTTTGGTAACTGTTTTTTTTTTTTCAGTTGAGCCAAGTTCTTCGCAAAAATTAACTTTTTTTCTAAGTGATCTAAACCCTGAACACTGAGAATATCTGATGATTAAAGCCATGTAAAGGAAAAAAAAAATTAAAAAAGCAATACATTTTTTTTTATGAAAAAGTGTTAATTAAAGCTTAATCATCAAAGTGTAATCACTAATATCAGTTAAGGTCATCTGTACAATATTTACCTTTTATTGCTTAATAAAACTTAATTTTTGTACCAACATTAATTTAAACGCTCCGAACCAGTGATGCATATAAAAGAAAAATCACAATAGTTTCAGAGTTTCATGAAAATCTACTTTGATTAAATACCAAATGAAATCAGTTGGTTTGATGTTAAGTGAGGCTACTTATTTAAAAGCTACTATTTGCTTAATAGTAGCTTGACTGTAATCCAACTACATTAAATGATGTGCCACTTGTAGTTTCAAAATAGCTTTCCCAGTACTGCAGTGTTTGATAAGGAATATTTTTCTATTTTTGTTAAGTGGTAAAGGACACAAGAGATCATGTTCAGGCAGGTTATGTATGTGCAGACCTATGGTCACACTTACAGTGGTTATTCTTGAGGGAAGAGATCTTTCTGAAAATGGCACTTACATGTGGGTCATCAGCCATCATGAAAAACTTTAGTTAAACAATATTATGCATATATAAACAAGATAAAAGTAGAGCCAAACCTTTAATTTTGAAACTTGATGAAACATTTTCCTTTGTGTGTGTATGTCTGTGTGTGTGCTTTTAATCATTATGTACAACACATTTCTTGGACTTGTTTCAGTGTGAATGTCCTGCCCAATTGAAGATAACAGCCCTCTTCAGTGAACTGTGAAACTGCCATAAATAATGTTCTGTCCATAGTCTTGTGTTGATTCTCTTTATATTTTCAATCCTAATCCTATGAATTTTTAATGTGTGTGGTATTGTTTTTTTTCTGGCTTTTGTCAAAAACCTTGTAACAATTTATATGGAAAATTCAGCTACAACTGGAATTTCTGCTATAGTATCTGTAAACAGCTTGGGAATGAATGACCCACTATGATGAAAAAAGTAATCTAAATCTCAGTGTTTAATTACTGTATTCCCTCTGTATCTTATCCGTACCTTCAATAGAGTAAACAGTGAATTACTTAGAGGTGGTTGCATCATTTAGAGGATCCATCACTAAAAGGTAGTTCCATAGCTCTAGATCCATAGGTGTTTGTCGTACTGAGTTGGCTAGCTGGCTGTCACTCTCGCTGGGACTGCTGTCTCCAATTTAGAGCTGGCTCTCAATCTTCTATGAAGAAGCACCCCTGCCATTTTGCACCTTTGTGCCATACTCACATTATATTGATGGCTTTATTTAGACCCCCAGACCAAAGAAATCTTTAGAAACATAGGCCTGTCTTCTTGACCAAACCATTTCACAGATTGCATGTATACATTAGAATATAATATGCAGTTTAAATATTTGGGGTCAGTTAGATTATTTTTTTCCCTATCAATCATATATTGCATTAAAGTAAATAAGCAGCGTCATTTTGGAAGAATGGAGAAAGAGGCAGAATAAGGTTATAGTGTAAAAAGAAAAGCCCCTTCATGTTATGTACTACCAACAAATAGCAGAAGTGGGATTTCAGATATCCTAGGATTGTTTAGAAATTGCTGGACTGAAGGGAACATAGAGGCCCTAATCATGACAGGACAAGAACAAACACTCAGCACCAGATCACTAGAGACAAGGGTTTACAACATCAAAAAAGACCTGAGGTGCTGACTACAAAGAAGCCCCTGAGGGGACCTACAACATAAGATGCAGACAGGAACAGCACAACAGGACACCCAAATCTATAGGACTGTGTATGAGCTGAGGTGGAAACTCCCAAGACCTACCTATCTATCTATCTATCTATCTATCTATCTATCTATCTATCTATCTATCTATCTATCTATCTATCTATCTATCTATCTATCTATCTATCTATCTATCTGTCTATCTGTCTATCTGTCTGTCTGTCTGTATGTCTATCTGTCCGTCTGTCCGTTCGTCAACAGATAAAGAGCAGACAACACAAGTGGGTGATATATATAGCACTCCAAATGTGTTTTACTGTATTACATTTTCAAGTACTCTGGGTAAATAATTTCAATTGATAATAATATTGTATATAATAAAAATAGGATTCCTTGTGAAATTATTATAAATTGAACTTAGTTATAGCTGCTTAGTAATAAATATAAAACTGTATATTTTACCATGTGTCTAGTTTTTGTTATCGTTGATACTGACACTTAATGGTGTGGTTGCTTGAAATTTGTTCGTTAACTGTAACTGTAAAGTATTTATGTATTTGTTTTTTTGTCCTTGTCCCACATTTTCACTGGTTATTATTGTTTCCTACTGCATTGCACCAGTCTTCCTTGAGCTCCTTTCTGCCTCAGCTTGTGGTGTAGTGTACATGTAGGATGGAGGGTTTTGTAGGATGGATGCTTCTACTTTCATGTGTTGACTCTTGCAGTTTGAAGAATCATTTAGTGTGATTTAGGAACCAGTTCAACAGCTTCACTTGAAAGATTCAACTCATTCACAAAATCTCTTGGGTCTCAGAGACCGTGGTGATTTTTTTCAGCTTGAAATAATGAGAAATAACCTAGTGGAGTGAAACGTATGATGTTGTGTTTTGGAAGGTAGTGAAGTAAAACTGAAAGTTTCCCAAAATAAAAATACTCAGATAAAATACAGATTCTTAAAATACTTAATTACTGTTACAGTTTTTCTCAATCGCTTTGGTGCATTTCTTAGATCAAAAGTGCAATTCTTGATACTACTTGTACAAATTCCAAATCATCTAGTCACTTGTGCACATCATTAAAGCAATTTCTTATTCCTTTGAACAAATTGCAATTGCTTTTGTACATATTGCAATTGATAATGTACAAGTGTCAGCTTTTTTCCACATTTTCAATTGCTCATGTCATGTTGATCAAAATGTAGTAAATGGTTCTCTGTTGAATAGTCTTACCCCTCAAAATATCTAGGCATTAGTTCTTTGCATAAGCCATTACATGCAAAATTGTTGAACTATTTGTCATAAACTGTCAGGCATAGTTTTACACATTTTTTTTATTAGACTTTTTGTACAAAGATGTGAATTGATGAATCGTGCAGGTGAAATTGACCCTCACTCAAGGAATGTAAAGTGTTAGTTCAACCAACAATCAACCAGTTGTCTAAATTGCTCAAAGGTGCATCTCCTGAACAATCAATTGGGAAGCATATATAGACAGACCACAACACAGAGTTGCAACTTTCCAACAATGGATGGACCAGGAAACGAACAGGGTCAACAGCCAGGAGGAAGAAGAGGAGCAAGGATGCGTGGTGGAAGGCAAAACAGAGGACGAGGCAGAAGAGGACATAGGCGCATATCTGATGACATAAGGGCCACTATTGTAGACCATGTTGTCAATCATGGCCTTACTATGGCTGAGGCGGGTCGAAGGGTGCAGCCGAACATTGGGAGATCAACCGTGTCCTCAATAGTTCAAACGTTTCGAAGAGAGAACCGGTATGTCCACCAATGTACAGTGCACTGTTACTGTATATAAGCAGTATACTGTATACTTCCTATAATGCTTCCTATTACAGTAGTCCACTTGTATTTCACAGCATACATAAATATACTCTATACAGATAGATACTGCACTTTACATCCACCCAACTGTATGTTTTACAGTAAAATGTGTTTGCATAATTTTTGTCTATGTGAAAGTGTGCAATGCATCACTGCATTTGTCCCCACATAGGACAGCAAAATTACCACAAACCGGTGGCAGAGGACGCCTTTTCACACCTCAACAGGAAGAGGCTATATGCACCATGGTCCGAGCAAACAATGCTATGAGACTCAGGGAAATACAAAGGACCATTATAGAAGACAACGATGTCTTTGAAAACATCCGTACTGTTAGCATCTCAACCATTGACAGGGTGCTGCATAGAAACCAGATGAGTATGAAACAGCTGTACCGTGTACCATTTCAAAGGAATGAGGACCGAGTTAAGGAGATACGGTACCAGTATGTACAGGTAAAACATATATCTATGTAACTATTTTACAGAATAATTTTATTGTGATACATAGTACAGTAAGCATAAACTGCACACACTTCCATCGCTGTGGAAGGAACATACAATATATGCACATTTTATGTCACTCTTCCTTACCAAAACTAATTCAACTGTGTCCTGGGATATAGCGTATAATGGAGTTGGAATCAAGTGAACCCTCTCACAACTTTGTATACATGGATGAGGCTGGCTTCAACCTGACCAAATGCAGAAGGCGGGGTAGGAATGTCATCGGTCAGAGAGCTACTGTGGATTTGCCAGGCCAAAGGGGAGGAAATATCACCATGTGTGCTGCTATTTCAGAGCATGGCGTCCTAACCCATATCCCCCTTATAGGACCATACAACACCCAGCATCTACTCAACTTTTTAGAGACTCTCTACAGGGCTCTCATCCCTGATGATGAGAGGGGTCTGTTTAGAGAGGATTTGCCAAAGTATGTTGTCATTTGTGATAATGTGAGTTTCCATCGATCAAACATCATAAGGCAATGGTTTGTGACCCACCCGAGGATGCTCATAGAATTCCTTCCACCTTATTCTCCATTCCTTAACCAAATTGAGGAGTTCTTTTCAGCATGGAGGTGGAAGGTGTATGATCATCAGCCACATACACAGATGACTCTGCTGGCTGCAATGGATGCAGCATGTGAGGACATCACAGTAGATGCCTGCAGAGGATGGATAAGGCATTCCAAAAGATTCTTTCCACGTTGCATTGGAAGGGAAAATATCCGGTGTGATGTGGATGAGAATATGTGGGCCGACAGACAGGAACGTCTGGATGTGTAGAGACAGCACTAGAAACAGTGCTGCAGGCAAAGTTGTGCCTTAGGGGTGTTTCCTGTGTTTTAGTTTTTATTTTACTTTGTGCCCCTTGTCTTTTTCTTACTGTAAATTATTTTGTTGTTTTCTTTCATAAAGTAGCACTAGTAAAGCTGTGAAAAACAAAATCAATTTTGTCTCTTTCAATCAATAACCCACATAGAGTAATATGTATATAGTACTGTTGAAATTGATTTATGCCATAGAAGTGCAGCCTTGTGCATTTTCAGTACAGTAACCGTCATCCAAACTGTAGCCTAAGTTTACATCTGGTAATACTGTCAAAGTACACACAGTTACATTGACAACATGCCTAAACATTTTTGACGAGCTTGTTCGTGAACAATGACTCAATGACTTATCATTCTGATGGCACTGACATGATCGTTGGCATGAATATTTACTTTTGAGAGATGTACTAAGGATTTTTAGTGACTGACTAGCTTTAGAAACATATCTATTGTATATTGCAATTTGTACAAATTGTTCTGAGGAATGCACTTATTATTTTGCACATGTTAGGGATGATGTGAAAAACGCACCAAAGCGACTGAGAAAAACTGTAAACACTGGAGAGTTTATGGATAATTATAATGAATCCGTTGGGCTAAACCATGAATTAATGTTGCTAGCTAGAAAATCAAATTATTTTCTCCCCACAGTGTCTGTGTGCAACAACGCTCTGTTGAATATCTTTAGTGATTCCTTTTTTCCTCAGTGGAGATGACTCACCACATGCATACACACATTCACACACACTTCACATTTCCTTTAGAGTGCTCTTCATTAGCCACAAATTAAGCCAAATTAATTGAGATAGATTTCTCATGCATTACCTCAGTGTCTCTGATGTCTGCCAGGTTTTAAAATTTGACCATCTTTTGATTGGTGCTGGATGTGACTGTGCGGCAAAATCTGTTGAATAATTGCTCATTTTGAACTGCTCATTGATGTGTGATTTCTATATTTACCATGTTTGACTGAATAGGGAAAATGCTGGATCGCTTTAATTATTGTGCAGATATCTGTGCATTATTGAGCTGTCATGCTGGAAGTGATGCATGACTTTATCAGTCAGTGTCTGCTTTCAAGTTTCTGACTTGGCTGACTGTCTCAGTTTTCTACTGTAACCAGAAAAACATTGCAGGGGTTCAAAACAGAGGTAGAGAATACATCAAAGGCATCAGGCACAGTAGTGTATAAAGTACCCGAAAGTCATACTACATAAAAGTTCAGATATCTCACTAGAAAATTACTTTGGTAGAAGTTGAAACCACTGTTTGGAATATTACTTGAGTAAAATTATGTGATATTTATTGTAATTAAGTACAAAAAAGTATATTTTAAATCGTAAACGTACTTAAGCATTGAAAGTATAGCATAGACACAGGTGCTTCTCAATAAATTTGAATGTCGAGGAAAACTCAAATTGTGAAACTCATGTATTAAATAAATTCATTGCACACAGACTGAAGTAGTCTAAGTCTTTATTTCTTTTAATTGTGATGATGTTTTGGCTCACATTTAAGAAAATCCCACCACTTCACGATCTCAACAAATTAGAATATGATGGCATGCCAATCAGCTGAGAGCAAGGTTTATAATTCATTTGGAAACCAAGGTCCTATGTCTGGAGGGAGGGTGGAGAAGCTCATAGCCCAAGTTGCTTGAAGTCCAGTGCTAAGTTTCCACAATCTGTATTGATTTAGGCAATCAATGTCAGTGCAATGTCATCTGCTGGTGTTTAGGTCCATTGTGTTTTTTTAAAAACCTAAGTCACTGCACCCCTTTACCAAGAAGTTTTGGAGCACTTCATGTTTCCTTCTACTGGCCAGCTTTTTGAGGATGCTGATTTCCTTTTCCAGCGGGGTTTGGCACCTGCCCACACTGCCAAAAGCACCAAAAATTAGTTAAATGACCATAGTGTTGGGAAACTCACTAGACCTGAACCCCATATAGAGTCTATGGGGTATTGTTCAGAGGAAGAGGGGACACAAGAGACCAGACAATGCAGATGAGCTGAAGGCCACTGTCAAAGAAACCTGGGCTTCCAGACCACCTCAGCAGTGCCACAAACTGATCATCTCCATGGCATGCCGAATTGAGGCAGTAAATAAATCAAAAGTTGCCCCTACCAACTATTGAGTACATGTACAGTAAATGAACATACTTTCCAGAAGGCCAACAATTCACTAAAAATGATTCTTAAGTATTCTAATTGGTTGAGATAGTGAATTGGTGGGGTTTTGTTAAATGTGATGAAAAAATTATCACAATTAAAATACCATTAATTGTTGTCACAGTGTAATTTTCCCGCTTCTCAAGTGGGATTATTTGTTTGTCAAGTAAAAGTAATGCAAATGTATTTTCCTGTTTTAAGTTTGACACTTGGATTTTTTTTTCCCAGATAATAATTTTTTTTAACATGATTTTGACAATACTGATTTTGCCTTAGTATTGGTCTACAGTGATTTTTACTGAAAACAAAAACAACAACCTTTCCGATGTTCAGAGATTGTCCTCATAGTTTTTTATTTATTTTCCAGGATATAAAGGGAAATGAGAAGTAAGAACTGCATTCATCATTCAAGTGCTCCCCGGATAGAATATGCTGGAGGATATGACTTAATATTTTTTCAACTATATTACAACATAATCCAATGTTCAATATTGAGGGGAAATGCTTTATGTTTATCTATTTTAATGAATTTAAAAGGATACTTTACCCAAATATTTAGTCACCATTTAGTCGCATACCCATGTTGTTCAAAATCTGCATGATTTTCTTTACTTTAAAAATGTTCATTCTCATTTAAATATCTTTGTTTGTGTTTTATGAAAGAAAGAAAGTCCTGCCACATAGGAATGACAACAGAGTGAGAAGATATGACTTTTCACTTTTAATATCACTTTTAAACCTGATTCACTCTGACAACATCACACATTGGAAACTCTGGTCGAAAAAAAAAAAAAAGAAATCACTCTCCAACTACAGTCAATATACACCTCTAATCTGGCAACAGGGTAATTGTCTCCCCTGAATTTTTTTAAGGATCTTTCCCACTGTCAATAAAATGCTTTAGTGCTTATCCAAAAAGAACATGTTTTTGTACAAGGAACCAGAATGCAATGGGCAAATGTGTCCACCCTTTTATAGATATCTGTGGTAATCCTGCAGGTATGGAGATAGAAGGGAGTTATCAGCTCACTGCACAGATCCCAGATGTGTCAAACACTGACATGCAGGAAAAAGCTGATAACTGACTGCCACCATGAAACTATTCCCTGGTGAAACTATTGCTGGAATAGCAATGATAAGTTTTCAGCTATTTCGCAGCATAAAATAAAGCAGGAATTGAATTTTAATTGTTAGAAAAGTGCACATAACAGTTCAATTTGAACAATAATTAAAGGTATAATTCACCCATAATTTGAAAATATGCTGGAAATGTTCTCACCCTCAGGAGTTTAGATGAGGTAGTTTAGATGAGTTTTAGATGCTTTTTTATCAGAACAGATTTAAAAAATGAATGTAGCACTGCATCACTTGCTCACAATTGGATTCTCTGCAGTCAATGGGTGAGTTAAAACTGCTGATAAAAACATCAAAATAATCCACAAGTAATACAACTGACTCTAGTCCATCATGTATAAACCATAAATCCTCTATCCATAATAGTGCTTTCTCTAGTAAAAATGCTGTCTGCTAATCAAAAATGTTGAAATATGCACAGATCAAGCACATCCAAAATCATTCTAAAGAAATATGTTGGTGATGTGAGAGGACAACAGGGAATGGACTTTTCACTGGAGAAAGTGTTATTATGAATTATGAACTAAATTTAAATAGATTTGTTTTGCCTTTACTTAATGAGGCATTAAATGATGGACTGGAGTCATTTAAATAACTTGTGGATTATTTTGTTTTTATCAGCTGTTTGGACTCTTATTCTGATGGCACACATTGACTGCAGTGGATCCACTAAGTTTCACTAAGCCTGTTTCAATAAAGAAACAAACTAATCTACATCTTGGATGGTCTGAATGGAAGTAAATGTTCAGCAGTTTTTCATTTTTGGGCGAAGTACTGTATTATAACTAATTTATTTGTAAGGTCTCTTTGTTCCGGATTGATTGATAGATGCCCTCCAGTGTTGACTAACCTCACATGCTTTAAAAACTTTCAAACACCTTGGGAATAACATGAACAAACTGCTTTCTTTTCCATGAATGTTCGATTCCAATCATAATTTATTGCAATAATTCTAATCATGTCCCAAGCTTTCATCTACAATCTACATCTACAAATAATATTAGCATAAATTAGCCTACAGGAAAGCAGTTGTCTTAAAATCCAACTGGCCAGGAACCACACAGAAGAGGGCCTTTCTCTCAGAGAAATTTTAATTCTTAATTCTCATTACAGATAATTAATTCATGTATTTTTACCCCATGCATAATAATTTATTACCATTTGAATGAATAAAATATCTCCAGTACTCAAGTGTCTGATATTAGCAGTGATTACACAGGGCAGTGAAATATGAAAAATAAGACCCGCTGAATGGAAATTGATGTGCCCTTGAAATGTATAATTGCTCATTAATTTAACTTTTCAGGTATGACAAGTACTGTTGATGGACACATAATTTTAATATTTATTCAAATAATGAAATTTATCTCTAAATTAAAATTATTTGTTCCAAAACGAATTTGACAGATGGCCATTGTCCTTTTATCTACATTTCATTTTGTCCATCCTCAAATATGAATATTTCAGCAAAATATTTCTCTTCGATAGGCACAGAGAGAGAATAAGCAATAGAGCATAACAGCTTGATGTCAGACCTCGTCAGCTACATACTGACTTGCAACAATATGCAACATTAAGTCCATTCATGTTGACTCAAATCCAGTGCTTCAGGAATTGAGGTGATTTGCTTTTTATATTAGGCACTTTGTCCCTTTTCTTTTCTTTTCTTTTCTTTTTTTCTCATTCTACCTTTGTCCAGCTCATTTGGTAGCCTATTCTCAGTTGATTCACTTACATACTGCTTAGCATCATACGTTAAAACTAATTAACCAGTGATTCTGAACTGTACACTGAACTATGTGCTATTTCAACAAATACGTTTGCTAATTGGGTGGCATAATAAAGATTACTGCAATGCTAAAATGACTCCAGGAGGCACCTCAGGTTGCCTTTGAATGTCTATCATGTGGTTTACATGAATCCCAATCACATTTCTTCACAGAAACAGTACATAATTAAACCTGATCTATGGCTTGTATCTCACATTATATCGTGCCTGAGAAACCAACTCTTTGTTGATCTTTTACAAACAGCATTCATCATTTTACAAGAATGCCATTTATTGTGGTGCTCAGTAAATCAATAGTCATTTTCTTCAAGCTAAAAAGACAAGGCCAGCTTCACCCTGAACTATATTCAAGGATACAGAACAAAGATGAACCACTGTACAATAAATAAATATGCTGAAGAACATAAATGCAGTGAAATCCTCTTTTTCTTTCCTTTATGTTCTACAGTGTTTCAGTGTTTCTTTAATGTATTAGGTATCTTGAATTAACAATGAACAGCAATTTACAGCATTTATCAATTTATGATAATTTATACATATACTGTGCATGATACATTTAAGTATTTTACCCTGAACCACAGTCATAACCATAACCTTAATAAGTACATCAATCAATACACTCAGTACTATAAACTTATAATTAAACTGTTACACAGACAACTTAAATTAAAGTGTAACTGTATATTGTAATACATTTAAATACAGCTGATGTTAATTTTTTCAACTGAAAATAGTAAAATAGTGAATTTACATGAAATTGTTAATGAATTGCACCTCTCATAATCAAAGAGTATGTATGATGTAGATTTTACATAAAGTATAACACTTATAAATGTGTTGGTTTAGTTGCATATTTGTCTATTTATTCTTGGTTATTTGACTTGATATTCCAACTTTTTAAGCTTTATAAGTAGCTGATCCACTTTACTTCCTTTCTTCCTTCCTGCAATCTGTGTGACCTTTATGCATGAGCTCAAATGCTCTAAGGTTTTATCAAGCAACGGACGATCCTTTCCGTCTCCGATAAGGGGTGGATTACCACTGAGCAATTTCCTGGCTTTTCTTGAGTCTCAGACCGAACGAACCCAGTTCTCTCCAAAATCCCTTAAGCAGAGGTTTTCTCGTCGACCCCACTACCTCAATGAATAATCAAAGGATAGCATTCAGCACAAATTTCTACTATATGAAACAAGATCATTTATGAATTTTCTATCAGCCTGAAATCTTGCTATATTGTCTGTGTATGATGGGAAGGAATTGGGTATATATAATGTGTGTGAGTCCTTAAAAATTCATAACGAGATTAAGGTTTCACACTTCCGATAGGCCGAACGAATCAAAGAGAATTCTCAGAATGGGCTCTGCTGCTTATCTACCCCATTATCGAGATTTTTGTTGGCTTGAAGAAGTATAGAATAGGCTACCAATAGAAGAACACTGAATGTACATTCAATTTCATTTGCAATCCAGAAATAATTAAAGTTGATCTGTGCAGCTGGAGTAAAGGGCAGGAGAGTAAAGAGGAAATAAATCTCTTATTAGACCCTATGTGATTTGTCCTCTGTACTGTATATCAGAATCAGAAAAAATTTAAAACATTAACTTCCCCTTTCCTTTTCTTACCATAAAAATTTCTGCAGATAATTTCAAAAAAAAAAAAAACTTGAATTGCTGTAGTTATAAAAGCTTCACCTGCCAAGAGTGTCAAAAAAAAAAAAAAAAAAAACATCTTACTAGAATGGACCTGAATGAAAATTATTTAATTTTTTCTTGTTAAAATGGTTATATTATATTGTCAGTGACAGCTTTTCATTTAGAAGAATATATAACATGTCAGTTATCTTTTGCTGCTAAAGGGCATTTCAAGCACACCAAGTCGTGGAGCCCTTCATAAGGACAATGTAAATGCAATTCTTATAGCCCCATTCTAAATAAATAAATACTTACATATATAAAATCTGTGAACTGATTCATTTGAGACTTATAAATAAATTAAATGGCTATGAATTTAATTTTAATGTGACCTTTCGATGTTATAGAAAGGTGTTATTGGAAAGTTGCATCTAATAACCTTACCTGCATCTCAGCAACATTATGATCAAAACATAATGATTGGACTTTATCTTTTCATTTTGAGTTTAAAGTTCCACCACAGTGCTCCGTATTTCTTTGTAACCAAGGGCCCTGTTTAGATATTGTACAGAGATGTGGCTTTGTAGTTTTTAGATTTTTTGATGGGGTCAGTTCAGTCAGAATGACACAAATCAAATGTAATACAAAAATAATGCATTTCAAAATGAAAAATCAGCTTCAGAGTTTGAATCCTAGCTTGGCACTCAACCAAACCACCCAGTTTGTTAGCCTCAGAGATGATGGGGAAGGGATTGAACAAAAGACTCATAGCAGATGTTTTATGAGAAAAGGATTATAAACCCCAGTTTCCCAGTACCATGCCAGGCAGAGATGCTTCTCCTGGTTTGACCCAGCAAATTCCTGAACTTCTCATTTATATGACAACAGAGAACTTCAAAAACAAACAAAAACATTTAATAGGTAAACAATTACAGCATTTCTTGTGAATGATCATATGACTGTCCTTAGTCTATTCTGTTTTCCCATAAAGGGCAGATTTGAGCCTCTGTGATGAGCAAGCCATTGGCATGAGAAAGGTAAATTGTAGTTCTCATTAAATGTAATGACAGGTCGAGCAAGACTGGACAAATGAATCACTGAATTCAAAAGGCCTTGCATAATTTGCTTTTCATAGCCCTTAATTTTTTTTTTCTTCTCCAACATTATCATTTTTATTCTCAAATGTCCAAATATAGTAGGTTTTTACATATCACACTTATAATTAACCAGAACAGAAGGTTATAAAACAGCACACTGTGCACTGTATGGACAAAAGTACTGGAATACTTGACACTAGTTAACATTTCAATTTAATAATTTAGATGTGTTCCAATACTTATATTTTGTAAAGTTTATGTTTATAAGCATGTACTGTACCATATATACCACTTATGTAGTTAATTATCTCTTTGTTATACAAAATCATAGTAAAATAATAAAATTTACTTTTTAAGTGTATTTCCTACTGACAAATGTAGTGACAAAATCATCACTGGCACAAGACAATCCTTTGAAAGAAAGTTTCTATGTTCATTGCAGGTTTGCAGCACAAATGGTTTACAAATATAAGTAATTGTCTGTGGGTATTTTCTGTGCATGCAGTGGCAGATGTTGATTAATTGGGCTTATGGCTAAAGCTGACAATAAGCCTTAAGGTCCTCTGGGCAAATTTTGTCATTTGCTTTTACTGACAACCAAGGTTGTTGTAAAGCTTGGGGCAATTAATTGATCTTCATCATCATCATCATTATCATGCATATTCTGTACCACATTTCCATTGAAACTGTCTGCCTGTTGTGACTTGTCTGCAAAAATGTAGGCTACAGTGTTGGAAGTTACAAAATCAGACTTTTTTAGTAACATTAATTTTTGATTACTTTTTCATTTACAACTAAACATATTTTCAAATAGGTAACGCAAGTTACTTTGTTTTTCCATTCAATCACTGACACCTCTCATTGTCCCCGTCTTGAGAGACTTTTTATGGAGTAACACAATATTGGAATGCATTACTTTTTAAAGTAACCTCCAGCCAACACTGGTAGACTATGTGTAGACAGTAGCCAACACAGTGATCTCAAAATGCCAAGTAGCAGCAAACTCTCAATCAGTAGCATAATTTAGCACTATGCTCTGTTTGGCTGCATCCCGGCACTAGAACGACATGCAATAACTTTCTTGAAAAATAACCATTTTGCCCTCTTGTGTTTCATTGACATTAAATTTCAGTGCTTCCAGAGGGAGAAATAAACATACTGATGTTTTAGTCAGGAAATGAAGAATTCACAAAACACAGCAACACAGTGGCAGATCCCTGTGCAATTTCCTGAAAGGTTTTATGGAAAATTAGATTCAAACTTGTTTTTTTTCATACTGATACCACAGGAGGTAAATACATCAAGCAGCCACTAATAACCAGAATTTAAACACATGGTCATTTTTTTAAAGTGGTACTGTACACTATGTACTTGGCCAAAGTATGTGGACACCCACTGAAAATTAACAGGTTTGGCTAATTGGTTATTTCAGTGGTAGACATTACTAAAGGGAGCAATACAAATTTAAATAAATAAATGTATAATAATAATAATAATAATAATAATAATAATAATAATCAAGCCATCAGACATATAATTTCCCATATCCAATAATTTATAGACAAATGTGGCATATGTCCACAACACCTCATCAATAATAAGAAATCAGTTTACGGAGTCTTGTGTAACAGAACCAGCCTCACAAAGCTCAGACCTGAACACTACTGAACATGGATGATTCGGAGCACAACTTGGAGCTAAACCTATCACCCAGCATCATTGCGTGATGTCAGGGACCTTGTATCTTACCTGGGGAAAATCCCTGTATCTGTCTTCCAACATCTAGTGGAAAGCCTTCCCAGTAGAGTAGAAGTTGTTATGGCAGGAAAAGAAGAAACCAGCTCATGAAAACCCATGGTTTTCAAAATTAAATGTTCAAGAAGCACATTCAAGGGTCCACATATTATTGTATTGTATGAGGTTTAGCTGTAATGTAAAATTGTATTTTATTCATTCAGGCTGAGATATATATATATATATATATATATATTTACTTTTACATTTATTCATTTAGCAGACGCTTTTATCCAAAGTGACTTACAGATGAAGACAGTGGAAGCAATCAAAAACAACAAAAAGAGCAATGATATAGTGCTATAACAAGTCTCAGTTAGGTTAACACAGTACACGTAGCATGGAATTTTTATAATATATAAATAAAAAGAAAACAGATATAATAAAAAAAAAATTAAAATAAAAGAATAAAGCAAGCTAGTTAGAGGTCTTTACACATACACACACACATACATATACAATTGCATAATAAATTAAAAGAAAATAGAATACAAAAAGAGTAGAAAGGTAGTTAGATTTTTTAAAGAATAGAATTAGAATAGTGAGTGTTAAAGTTAGAGGGTCAAATAAAGATGGAAGAGATGGGTTTTAAGCCAATTCTTGAAGATGGCTAAGGACTCAGCTGCTCGGATTGAGTTGTAGAGTTCATTCCACCAGAAGGGAACATTTAATTTAAAAGTCCGTAAAAGTGACTTTGTGCTTCTTTGGGATGGCATAATCAAGCGATGTTCACTTGCAGAACGCAAGCTTCTAGAGGGCACATAAGTCTGAAGTAACAAATTTAGGTAAATGGGTGCAGAGCCAGTGGTAGTTTTGTAAGCAAACATCAATGCCTTGAATTTTATGCAAGCAGCTATTGGAAGCCAGTGCAAATTGATAAACAGAGGTGTGACGTGTATTATTTCTGGCTCATTAAAAATTAATCTAGCTACCATCGGATCATCAGGATGGAATGAGAGGTAGAGTTGAGTGTCATCAGCATAGCAGTGGTATGAAAAGCTATGTTTCTGAATGACAGAACCTAATGATGCCATGTAGACAGAGAAGAGAAGTGGTCCAAGAACTGAGCCCTGAGGCACCCCAGTAGTTAGATGTTGAGACTTGGACACCTCACCTCTCCAAGATACTTTGAAGGACCTATCTGATAGGTAAGACTCAAACCATTGAAGTGTGGTTCCTGAGATGCCATTTGCCAGTAGGGTTGATAGGAGGATCTGGTGATTAACCGTGTCAAAAGCAGCGGACAGATCAAGCAGGATAAGTACTGAAGATTTGGATTCTGCTCTTGCCAGTCTTAGAGCTTCAACAACTGAGAGCATTAATTTGATAATTTGACAGCCCCAAAAATAAACAGTCTTTTTCCACTCAAAATCTTCTATCAATCCCTTATAGCCCCCTGGGGATCCCCGGAGCCTAGTTTGGAAACCTCTGCTCTAAGCATTCAGCGTTGGACTTACTGTTCATTCCTTCTTCTCACCCAGTCCTTCACAGTGGAACTAATGTTTCATTGAAACTACATAATTGCTTTACATTATAGCCATGAAAGTAGTGCGAGATGTGAGCTCGGTTGGTTGCCATAGTGTTCTTTTCACAGCCAGATGTTTTCCAACAGCATCCTGGAACATGGCTTGAGAGGTTGATTAAGGTGATTAATAGGTGTGAAAAAAAAAGATAATACTAAGCAGTAAATAACTGCAATAAATCATTTACTACTAACTTTCTGTTGTTATTATTAAAGGGTTAGTTCACCCAAGTATTAAAATTATGTTATTAATAACTCACCCTCTTGTTGTTCCAAACCCGTAAGACCTCCGTTCATTCTCGGAACACAGTTTAAGATATTTTAGATTAAGTCCGTGAGCAGTGTCAAACGTCAGCAGTGTCATACGTCAGCAGTGTCACTGCAGTGTTAAAGTCATATTTTTGTTATTACGACTTATTATGGCACTGGGTGTATTATAGGGCCCTATATCTCAAAAGCTTGAGGCCTGGCTGCAATAGAGACATTTGGCCATGTGAGATCATTCTGTGGCAGTTAGTTCATTTCATAATTTTCATTTTCCCTTTTTCTGTAGAGCTACACACTCACACAAACACAAATATATAGTCATGGCCAAAAGTTTTGGCAGTGACATAAATTTTGTGTTCTGCAAAGTTTGCTTCTACAGCATTCGTAGTTTTTTTTTTCACGTTTCTATGGTATACTGAAAAAACAATGATAAGCATATCATATGTTTTAAAGGTTTTAATTATAAAAAAAATTACAATGAATCAATAATTACAGTGTTGACCCTTGTTCTTCAGAACCTCTGCAAGTCGCTCTGGCATGCTAGATATTAGCTTTTGGGCCAAATCCTGACTGATGGCAATCCATTCCTGCCTTATTAGTTCTTGGAGTTGATCATAATTTGTAGGCTTCTGCTTGTCTACTCACCTTTTGAGGACTGACCACAGGTTCTCTATGGGATTGAGATCTGGGGAGTTGCCTAGCCGTGGATCCAAAATTTCAGGGTAATAATCTTTGAGACACTTCTTTATCACTCTTGCTTTGTGACATGGTGCTCCATCATGCTGGAAAATGCACGGATCATCACACATTGCTCATGGATAATTGGAAGAAGTCGCTCCTGCAGGACATTTTGATACCATTCTTTATTCATGGCAGTATATTTGGGCAGAATTATGAGAGAGCCCACTCCCTTGGTTGAAAAGATGTGCGTCTCAGGATGCTTCACTGTTGGCACAACACAGGACTCATGGTACCATTCACCTTTTCTTCAATCAGTTTTCCAGATGTCCCAAACAGTCGTAAGGGAGCTTCATCAGAGAAAACAACTTTGCACAAGTCTTCTGCTGTCCAGTCTGTCCTTGACATTTTTTTCTTGGAGAGAAGTGGTTTCTTTGCTGCCCTTCTTGATACCGGGCTGTTGTCCAAAAGTCTTGGTCTAACTGTGTGTGCAGATGCTCTCACACCACTCTGCTGCCATTCCTGATCAAGCTCTGCACTGGTGGTGACTCGATTCTGTAGCTGACTCCTCAGGTGTCATTGGTCCTTACGTTTGCTGGACACTCTTGGATGTCCTGAATACTTCTTGACTACAGTCAAACCTCTCTGCTTGAAGTTCATGATGATCCGGCAAATGGTTCTTTCAGGTACAGTATTCTTTGTAGTAATTTCCTTGCATGTGAGGCCATTTTGATTTAAGGCAATGATGGCTGCAGGTGTTTTTTTTTTGTTTTTTGTTTTTTTGGAGGTAACTATTGCTAACAAGAACAAAATGATTGGAAGCACTTCTTCCCTCCAGTTTTAGCAAACGGACTGCTCTTACAGTCTATTTAGTTGGTCATTTTATTTCAGGATTAAACAAAACAGTGACACATTTGTGAAGTTATGTGAAGTTAATTATTTTTAAGTTAATTATTTTGGCCAATGAAGCTTTTTACAAATTATTTAAAATGCATCTGATCACTCTACACAATAAACTGAATCACAAAATTGATGTCACTATATAAATCAATTGTAACCTGTAATGAGACTACTTCTCATTCCAGCCAGATGACCCGACGGTAGCTGCTCGTATTTCAGCCTGTCTGAGTGACATTTCTAGCTGGATGAATGACCTTTCAGCTTAACCTTACAAAGACTGAACTACTGGTGATTCCAGCTAACCCATTGATTCATCACAACTTCTCTATACAGCTGGGCTCGTCAACCATAACTCCTTCGAGGACAGCCAGAAACCTAGGAGTTGTGATGGATCAGTTAAGCTTCACTGACCACATTGCTACAACGACACGGTCCTGCAGGTTTGCCTTATACAACATTAGGAAGATTAGACCCTTCCTGTCAGAGCAAGCAACCCAACTTCTTGTCCAAGCTCTTGTTCTCTCCAGACTGGACTATTGTAATCCTCTCCTGGCGGGCCTTCCTGCATGTACTGTCAAGCCTCTGCAAATGATCCAGAATGCAGCAGCGAGGGTTGTCTTCAATGAGCCAAAAAAAGCTCATGTTACTCCTCTCCTCATCAGGTTACACTGGCTACCAGTAGCTGCTCGCATCAAATTCAAGGTACTGATGCTGGCCTACAAGGCGACCACTGACACGGCACCAACTTACCTAAACTCACTGGTTAAATCGTATGTGCCCTCCAGAAGTTTGCGCTCTGCAAGTGAACGACGCCTTGTGGTGCCATCCCAAAGAAGTTCAAAATCACTCTCACGGACCTTTTGCTGGACTGTGCCCAGCTGGTGGAATGACCTCCCAATATTAATTCGTACAGCTGAGTCTTTACTCATTTTCAAGAAACATCTAAAGACTCATCTTTTTCGCCTGCACTTAACCAACTAACACCAGCACTTTTCCTTTTCTTGTCTTTTTCATTTAATAAAAAAAAAAAAAAATATATATATATATATATATATATATATATATATATATATATATATATATATACCTGGCTATGCGTTCTATACTAGACTGACTGAGACTTGTCATGGCACTTGTATACTGTTGTTGTTCTCTTGTTGACCTGACTGCTTATATTGTTCTCATTTGTAAGTCGCTTTGGATAAAAGCGTCTGCTAAATGATTAAATGTAAATGTAAATGTAAATGTAACCTGAGACCCCAAAATTTATGTCATTATATCAGATCAGTAAGCTTCTGTTATCAACGCATTGACAGTTATTTAGATTAGAGTTATTTAGTCATTTAGATACTTTATATCAGTCTTGTTAATTTTAACACTGTTAATCTCAGTTTGCACATGAAGTCATACTGTCACCTTGGCAACAGAACTACTGTATATGTTTCCATGGTGTTTCACATTAGACTTCTCACTCATATACTACTATAT
Organism: Carassius gibelio; assembly: GCF_023724105.1. Lineage (NCBI taxonomy): Eukaryota > Metazoa > Chordata > Actinopteri > Cypriniformes > Cyprinidae > Carassius > Carassius gibelio. Next base: position 17,073,400 of record NC_068382.1, on the reverse strand, counting down.
AGGGTTCAATCAAGGTAGACTGAGACTGTTTTTGTACTTTCAGCATCTGCAGTTTGTTTGGATCACATTTTAGGGGTCTTACATTACAATTTATCTCTAATTGACCCTATATGTTTAATGGGGGTTGATTTAGAGTATGTACTCAAATATTTTATCTAAATTGTGTGTTTGTACATGGAAACTAATGGGTCTGAGAGGAACAGTTCATGTCTATATTACTGTGGGAGTGTATTGGTGCTGTCCTGTGTGATTGTATGAGGGTGTGGGGTTCCCTTATCTGGGAATTTTTATTTTTAGATGCCAGGGCATGGTCTGAAAGTCAAAGGTCTGGTTACAGCATCTGGGGATCTGGGCATATTATAGCTTTAAACTTCCTGAAATCTGAGTGACTTCCCCTACATACTACAAAGAAAACAGGAAACGATTACACACAAATGATTTGCTGTATTCTTAGATGTGGGAGCTCAGATGGGAGCTGACGAAGTATGTCATGACTCTATTTTTAAATACTTTCTCTTATCCCAGCTTAATATGCTGTGACTGTACGAATTATAAAAAGGCATCTGTAAAGTTGGAAAAAAAGTGTAAACATTGTGTGTTGCTATCATAACATTGCTTTTTATTTAAGAATTCTAACCAGTCGGGCACAGCAACAGTGACTCAACTGAGAGTGTGAGTTGGAGGCATGGCTTTCTGTTTTTGCAGCCAGTGAAAGACAGGAGGTTTGAAGAAACATGTTTGAAAACAGTCATTGTTTTTTAAAGTTAATAGTGGTGTTACAACTACAAAAATAATTTTGTGTGAATTTAGAAATTATCAAGAGCAGAGCATTTCCCATGACTTATAATGACAAAATTATAAAATGATAAATATGAATGGCATTTTAGTATTTACTTGATAGGTTCATGATGATTGTTTAGACAATTAGCTATTTTTGAAGGTATAGTTTTGATGTATTCCTGTAGCTTAAGTGATGACGCATTGCATTAGCAAGTGCAAGGTTGGAGGTTCGAATCCCAGGGAACACATGATAGGAAAATTTTTAGACTGAATGCAATGTAAGTGGCTTTGGATAAAAGCATCTACTAATTTAATGTTTTGTCTTAATTAAAATTCTACGTGGATAAGGGTTTCATCCTGTAATTTTTTCCTTTTCTTTTGCCTTGTATCTCTTTCACTGTGTGGGTACATTGGTATAATTTTAGGCCCATTGCTGTATGGTGCATGGACTCTTGAGCTGGCCAACCAACTGACAGTACAAAGAAAATAGGAAATGCTTGTCTTCCAAGATGTCAGAACGAACATTCACAGGCCTTCAATTACTGTAAGAAAACCAACCACCAAGCTCCAGATTTCGAACTCAGATGTTTATTTTTTTTCCCCAGTCACTACACTGTAAAAAATTTCTTGTTGTTTTTACAAAAACTTTTTGGCAGCTGTGGTTGCCAGAATAATTTTGTAAAAATACAGAAAACTGTAAACACATTTACGTCAAAAACTGTTAATTTTACAATATAAAGCTGTAATTTACAAACAAGAAAATGTGAATATAAACCAGTAAATTCAACAACACACAAAATTAAATCTGTTTTGTACCTTGAAAATACTGACAACCACCATAATAATAAAGATGGTACTGTATAAGAGAAAGCCACATGAAGTATCAAAGCTCATCACAAGTAGCTTCACCACAAGCAGAAGTATATATTAACATATAGAAGGTGCACATTTATGGAAACACAAAACACCATCATGGTAACACACGTGATACTTAAATAATGCAAAAAACTTTCATTATGCAACAGAAGATGTAACATAAAGCTCAAATGTACATAACTGATAACAAGAACTATTTAAAAACATGATTATTTAAACAAAATACTTTCAAACGTGGAGTGTCACGCAGGGAATTCTGGGAATATCAGTTTACAGTTTTAGACTGTAAATTATACATTGATTTGTTCTTTTTTTACTTCTAAAAGCTGTATAATTAACAGAATTTTACTGTAAATTTACATTAAATGCTTTGTTAGATCTTTTACAGTTTTTCCCTGTATATAGCACGGGAACTTACTGTTAACCTATTATCAGTTTTTTTCCGTAGCGTTTTTACAAAATTTTACAGTTAAAATTACACTTATTTTTTACAGTGTATTTCTTTCACTTCAAGTCGTTTTAGAGAGCATTGCCAGAGTTCGGATGTGCTGGGAACTGATAGATTGTTTGTACCCAAGCAACACTTCAGGACGTCTGTGGTGGTACTCTACCATAAAGCCCATAACAATTAAAACTTCCAGAGAGAATCTGGTCTAAAAGAAAAGTGCAGGAAATGAAAGCTTCTTGCCCAGTCATGGCTGGCGGGACGAGTCCCTCTGAGACTTTGAGGTAAAGATACAGGTATCTACTGACATTTGAAACCGGACAATAACATACTCTGACATTTACTCTAATAAAGCGGGCACCTGTACAGGAACATTTAGATTATGTTTTGTCATGAGGATGCACTCATTTGATATTTATTAATCTTAAGATGACAAATGCACACTGAGCAAATGATGACTATAACTTCATTTTCATCTGACATTAACATGCTTGTGACCAGGTCACAATTCAGAGAGCACTTACTTGACCACATTAAATGTCAGGTGCATGTACATCCACATACATCCTGAGCATCGAAACCACATTTAGAGATGGTCAGGGACAGATTCTGACTGCATTTAAAGTTGCAAATGCTAATGTTATAGTCACACATTTCTACATAAGTAGGTCTAATCACTTTGAAAGATTGAGTTGCAGATATTCTGTCACGCTTTACTTTTGTATCTCAGTAAAATGTAGTGTTGTTACTCTGATATCACAAGTTTCTGTTTCTGAATTTTCTTTTAGTCAAACCAAGCTCTGTGTTGAATAGCTAGCTTTAATGTGGGAATCTAAAGTAGGATAAACACAACAGACCCTATGCAGTACCTTATTTTTACCTGTCAAAATGATGGGGAACATTTCAAATTGTCCTCCAGTGTTTTTCAAATTCACAATAGTTATGGAAAAAGTCTCTGATGTAATATATAAGTGCTGTTTTCCTTTTTCAGTAACACATTCAAACACATTTTAATGCCAAGTATACAAGGGGGATATTAGTAATAGTCACAAGTACTTTGTAAATAAATGCCAGATAAGAGGGACTATGTGATTTTCTGTTTATTTCATTTATTCATTTTTTCCTAAAAAATTAAGTAGTTTTTTGTTTATCCGATTTCATTGTTGGCACAGAGGCTGTCTTTTTGTGTCATATGGTACAGTAGCCAAGGTTAAACTGTCATTGTGACCTCTGTCAGTCCCATAAGTGATCTATGCGCTTTCCCATGTGTAACTGAAGATCGATTGCTAAGGGCTTCTTCTGACTCTTATAGCATTGTTACACATTGCATCAAATGGTACAACCTCAACATGCAATAGAATCCATCTGTCAACATGCAAAACGAGAGAATTTCCAGGAACAAAGACTTTATTTTTAAGGTCCGGGCAAAGCTATCGTTCAGTTTTCCTTTTATGTTCCTAATTGCCTTGAAAGTGCAGACCTCCATTTTTTGCTTTTTAGCAAGAAAGGTGCATTTTTCAGTTTTTCCAACACTATTTTGGCGTGAAAGCATCAGCTCTTGTTATGAGGTACATAAAAACCGGTTCTCAGTATTTCACTATTTCTGGGTGCCATTATGTGGTGAGAGACAGAAAACAAATACAAAAAATCTTGTGCCTAACTCTATTAAACTTTAAAATGCAGTTACAAGCTACGGTAACTTGGCTTTTGATTGTGAGCACAGCCATATCCTTTTAAGGTGTTAAAAAGAAAGCACAAAGTGGAAATATATCCTGTGGACCTTGATTGATCTGTGGTGAACTTTTTTGAATACAAAGTAAACGTCACACTTTTATGTGATTACATTAGAGAAACTGTTTGAACCCATGAGATGAACTCTGCGCATGGCAAGTCACGTTCACATATGTATCAGCATGAAGATGCATCAGCATTTATCCAACAATTTGGTATGTGTTAGGAGTTGTGTTACCTTTTTTGCTGCCCAATTCTCATTTTAATCTTTGGCCCAGAGGCAATGTGTAAAATCCTTTCGTATGAGACAGTTCGTTTCATATGACTGATTTGCTCTGCTGCCTCTCTCTTTATTCATTATGTTAATACAACAACATGAGACACCTCCAGTTCCACTTGCTCTTTTAATATAAACTCCCTTGGGATTCAGATGGCTCTGTCATGCCTTTTTAAAGTGTTAATTACCAGAGGAGACTCTCGCTGTCTCTTCCTTTGTTCTAGTTAAGCCTGAAAACCCTATAATATGACATGGAGAAGTAGACACTTAAGCTGGCGAGCAGGTAAAATACTCAGATAAAGCAGGCAGCCATCCAAAATGGAAATAATAATAATAATAAAAAAAAATAATAAGCTGTCTGTGTTCTTCTTATTCAAATGTTCTGAATTTTCTAGGATTTATAAGGTGGCTCTAGCTGGTTAGACACAGATGTGCAGATAATTTATGTTTTCTATTATACAATACCTGTTCCTCACAATTGACCACCCACCCATTTGTCGTCCTTTCCATCATACATTTGGTCTTGCTTTTTGGCCACAAGTGTGCGAGAAATGTATTTTTTAATAGTGAATTAAAAGTGAGTCCTGGCAGGAGTTTCTCACATAGAGAACCAGCACGAACTGGCTTGAATATGTCTTTCTCGTCTCTGGGCCCAGCTGGGACCTACCTCTGCTCGATCCAGATTTAATGAGGCAGAGAACATTATCTATCGCTGTCCTTTATTCTAAACTGAAAAGTAAAAGGCTTTGATTTGTGCACAGATGAATTTTTTTTTTTTTTTTTTTTTACATTTTCCCTAGATGTATTTCATTTCTTAGTATTACCATTGATGATAAAAGTGTCTGTACAAGTGGTGCTTCTCATTATACTGAGATGGAAATTTAGTATTGCTAAATAGCTTGCTGCCAGTTTTGGTTAGTGATTCTCTCATCCTCAGCCGAACAGAACACATGCTGACTGATAATGACACAGTTTAAAGCTGCTCTTCATATTTCAGAGCTAGTGTATTATGTATCCTACAATGAAAGTTAGTAACTTCTTAAACATAAATGAATTTCAAAAACTAACAGGTTCCATTTTCTCGTGACGCATCATTTGCATTATTTGAGTTGTAAATGGTAAAAGTAATGTAAACAGTGCTTGTGCATTTTACAATACATTTATATATATATATATTTTTTTTAAGTTATTTTTGTTCTCCAAATTTTTTGAAGAAAAACTGCAAATGCTGTTCATAAACTGATCTACGGATGCTTTTCAGATATTTAAATATAACAATAAAATCAGTTTTGACCTATAAACTCATCCACACTAGAAGCCCTGAAGATTTCTGTAGTGGTTATCATGTCTGCTTTACACGCATAAGGTCCTGGGTTAGAGCTTGGATGTTTTAAAAAGTCAGCTACAAGCCAAAGTCAGAGGAAAAATGGGCCCCTTGGGAAAGATGGTGGTTAATGCTCAGTATTCATCAAATAGCTGAAGTCATCTGGTCACACTTCATTTTAGTGATTTTGTCAGCACACAAACACATCAATCATTCGAACAGTCGCTTATAATTTCATTATTCATCCATGATGGTGATGGAAGCTGGCACTTTGTAATCCACCCCCACACATGCACTTCCAAACATGAACAATCCCAAAGTTTGCTAGACATCAATAAATAATTCATTTTGTTACTGCAGTTAACTTGGCCCTTAATTTGAAGTTAAAATGCAAATAATACATATATTTAAGTTGTTAATTGTTCTTGTAACTTAACCAACTAATACTACTTACCTTTTCTTGTCTATCATATTCTTGAAAAAAAAGAAAAAAAAAAAAAAACTGGCTACGTGTTCTGTGCTAGACTAACTGAGACTTGTCATGGAACTTGAGTACTGTTGTTGTTCTCTTGTTGATCTGATTGCTTTTATTGTTCTCATTTGTAAGTCGCTTTGGATAAAAGTGTCTGCTAAATGATTACATTTAAATGTAATGTAAATGTTGTAAGGTGGTTAAAAATAGCCTGGCTGAATTTTTGCCACTTTAAAGAATAGGGCTTGATCACATTATGTGTCCATATCACTTTACCAAATTATTTCAGTTATTTCAAAGGTCCTTATTGCCTACAACAACAAAAGAACCAAACCTGACAATGACACTGAAAGAACAAATAAACTTATTAAACAATATAGATTTAAAAAAAAAAAACAGTTTTTACCACAAAATTGCATCTAATTATGTATGGAAAGCACATACTCTTTTTATACAACTCTATTTACAAACTCACAAACATAGCTACATTACGGATGCAAACTCACACACAGAAAAATATACATGCATAGAAACGTGTTGTCAGCGGTGCTCTGACAATTTCATCAGTAAATCAATCATTTCTTATTGGCGAGGTAAAAACGGCTCTCTTCTTGAAGCAGATGAACTTACACTTATGTTATTAGACACTGCTGCAATCCACTGTTGAGAGATGCACAGACTCAGACTCTGTTATCAATTGCTCAACCCTCTGTTATTATCTCTAAAATGACCTTTTGTAATTTGCAATGGAGCCATCAGATGAGATGCATAATAAATGAGTACTACACTCAAAGTGTTTCAAGGACAAAAACCTGGCAAATGTTTGAATAATGTGTAAAAAGGAATAAATGACTCTGGTCCGTTGAGTCACCACTTGGAAAATAATGCACACCCGATGAGTTGATGCGGCCAGGATGGGAAGTGAAGTCACCAATGTTCCTTGTCCCATTGTGTTAAGAAGCTTTGGGAAAACCCCTGTTTACTCTGATACTGAAGCCTGATTTGATCACGTTTGTGTAGCTGAAAACGAACCAATGGTGCTTCAATCCTTTCCAAAAATCCGCCAAAAGGGGTGGAGCCGACTGCTTTATAATCTGGCTCTGAGCATGAATCTCGTTCTTCTCTGGTCGCAGATTGCCTTTTTCAGTGAAGGCAGCCCTGCTCTCCCTGTTCTCCCCTCTCAGATAGCTCAGAGAAAAAAACAGTTAAGTCATAGGGCTGAGCAACTGGGCTTGTGGGATTGAGTGATTTAAGATCTGATAAAGAAAACAGCCTAACAAATAGTTATTTTATTTTATTTTTTTGTATTTTTTAGTATTACTAGTTTTACAATATTATTGTTAAATGTTCCTCTTATTCAGTTTTTAGTTAGTCTATTTGTTGTTGCATGTTTTATACTCACATTTTTCATCAATCTGTTAATTTTCATCAATATTCTGTAATACAGTTATGGTCAAAAATATTGCCCCCCTTGGTAAATATGATCTATGCTAAGCTATGAAAATGCATCTTCATTGTTAATCCTTTTGATTTTTTTTAATTTAAAAAATTAACAAAAATGTAGAATTTAAAATATCTCTGAAGTATATTCCCATTAATATTCACAATTTTGAGCACTCCAGTGTGATTATAAACATGAGATTATCCAGCCATGACTACCTGTTTCACAGAAATATAAAGTGGAGGGAAAACAAAGCCCAAATTCCCTTAATCATCCATCACAATGAGAAAAACCAAATAATATATTTCTGATGTGCAGCAAAAGATAACCGAGCCTTCCAAATTGGTGAAGTGGCTTTAAGAAAAGAGCTAGAGTAGTGAAAATTCCCATTTCCACCATCAGGGCAATAATTAAGAATTTCCAATCAACATAAAATGTTACAAATCTGCCCTGGAAGAGGACGTATATCGTCCTAATGCACTGTGAGAAGGAGAGTTTGAGTGGCTAAAGACTCTCCAAGGATCACAGCTGGAGAATTGCAGAAAATAATTGAATCTCGGGTTCAGAAAACCTTTTTTAAAAAAATGTCAAACAGAACCTACATCACCACATGTTGTTTGGGAGGGTTACTAGAAAAATTATCCTAGCTCATCCAAAAACAAACTAAAGCATATTCAGTTATCAGACATGACTGGAACTTCAAATGGGACTGGCTTCTATTGTCAGATGAAACTAAAAATGAGCTTTTTAGCAGCAAACACTCAGGATGAGTTTGGTGAACACAGAGATAAAAAGTAACCCATGAGTACAATGAAATATACAGCTGTATTTTTGATGTTGTGGGCCTATATTTCTGCTGGAGGTCCTGGACATCCTGTTTAGACACATGGCATCATGGGTCCTATCAAATACCAACAGATAAAAAATCAGTAAGTGACTGTGTTAAAAATCTTATAATGGCACTGCCCCCCCCCCCCCCAGACCAGAGCCAATTAATGCCTTGTGCTTTGAAAAATAAAAATAAATACATATTTTCTAATTTTATTTGTCCTATCTTGTACTTTTTGTGGATAAAATGAGTAAGTTTAGAATTCATTATTTTTAATTACTATATTGAAAAAGCTTATTTTGGTGGACTTCAAAGTATCGCGGTAAGTTACGTGAGTGGACTCTCTTTTCGTTCTGTTCCTGCTTTAGTCTACATGCTAAATAAACAAAATGGACATTCGTCGTTTTTTTAATAAACCCACTAGTAAAAGTGTGGAGTTTTCTAACTCTGGCACTTCAACCATCAATTCCATGCTGCTACTGACACAGCAACCGACGCCGGTGTAGCAGTCGATTCTGTTCCCTTCTGAATGTCTGTTTCCCCTCGGGTTGCCAGGTCCGTGTAATAAACCCAACCAAATAGTTAATCAAACATTTTCCCAAAGTAGCCTAAATTCCACGGATTTGGAAACATACAAAAGCAAATGCACCGCATCCAAATGCACCAAACACACCTGGATGTAAGGAAAGCAAAAAGGGACAAATTTCTTGCTACACTGCAGCATAGTAAAATGATTCTCACACTCCCGTTTATGTTCTTTTTTTTTAATTATTCATCTTGCAGTTGTTCCGTTATTTTTGTCTTATTTTTTACATTTCAAGTTGAAAAACCTCTCGTCTTAAATTAATTTTAAAGTTTAAGATTTAGGATGGTATTTTGAACTATTTGACTTGCCGTACATCCAGTCACGCTTCTTGCACACGCTAGTTCTGATCGTACGTATAGTAACTCGGCAAGTACGCAAGAATTGTAGTATGTTTGCGTAACGGGAAACAGACATTCCGAGTGGAACACAATCGACTGCTCCACCCCATCTGCTGGTAGGTGCCCCCCACGCACAAAAGTGAAACTCCTCCTATGACATTTTTGTGAATTTTACTTATAACCTAACCTATATATAATAATCATAGGCCTACAAAGTGTACACATACATACATACATACATACATACATAAATATAACTAATTAATTAAATTAATTTAATTACTGTACTTTTGTACACTTTCTAATATATACTTTTGTATACTTTTATAGTGCAGAGGGACATTTAACTGTTATTTGACAGTGTGTGTGTGTGTGTGTGCATGCTTGAATGAAGCATCTTACTTTTAAGAGGATTAAAGGCCGTGATGTGGCAAACTTGAAAGTGTCATGAAAATGAAGAGTTTATATTCCATAGTGAATGTATCTCAAAAAAGCTATTCTATAGGCACAGTATAATAAAGTGCTTAATTAAGAGCTTTGTAAACAAAAAATGATGTTTTGAGTACTGAGTGTTTTTCCCATGGGAAGACCTTTCTTTTTTTCAGCTTAAGCTGCTGTCTTTTAAAACCTTGAATGAAGAATGGGTTTTCTCTTCTTGCTATTTTTCTGAATTATTTTTATTTAAGGTACGGTATATAGCCAGCTCATATTTGTGAGATAAAATATTGTTGTTTTTCAGCTCATCTGAAATCTCCATGAGTAATCGCTCTTCTAAGAGTTAAAGATATGTTTGAGGTGGATGAGACCGTTTGTAATTAAAGACATTTGTTTATTTTAAATTAAATACAATATAATTTAACAATAAAGAGTACATTGTTACCACTTGGATATAGTGAGAATAATAATTCCAGTATTAACATGTGAATGGACTAAGAATGGATTAAGAAAGGCATAAAATTCAAAATATCTTTTATTTAGAAAACACACAATGGCAGATTTGACTTCTTCTATTTCTACAATAAAAAATAAAATAAAAAAAAATGTATTTGGATATGCAAACTTAAAATTAATGAATGTCAGTGTATTATATAACAAAATATCTGGGAGAATTTTCAAGCAAAGCATTCTACTGTACAGGGCTATAGAATACCGGGATATCGTGAATTGACCTCCCCTTTCCTTTAAAAAAATAAATAAAATGAAAATATTGACATGCTTTGGTGGTCATTGCACTTTAATATTTTGATATTTGCATCATATTACGTTGTATGAAAAAGATATTTACCTTTTAAGGGCCACTTTAATTGTGTGCATTTTACATTGTGGCATAAGTTGTTAGTGGAGCGCCTAGGTAGTTTAGCTTCATTCAGATTTCTGAGATCTGCCACTGTTACACTGAACACAAGTATAATAAATCAGAGTTAGGAGCCATGCTGTGTTATAGTGCGTTAGCCAGACAGATTAATTTCCCTTATTTTATTCATATTGAAGTAAAATCATAACTTATAATAATGAGCTCATTTACCATACGTCCTTGGAGAGGGCTTAAATGTCTAATCACTGCTAAGTGATCTGACAACAGACAGAAAAGGAATGTACACCTGGTAGAACACTTTTCACTAAAGCATGTTGCGGTGTTAGCAAGTCCTGGACACGGGTAGAGATCTCATATGCAGCATGCATTCACGATGGGGACTGCATGAGTATATAGCTGAATCTTTGATATTTAATGTTTTACTGGATGATTGTTGTGATTGTCATCAGTGGTGAAAAACTAAAGTAGTTGGTTCTCACCTTTTGTTGGTTCTCATACATATATATACTGTATAGATTTTGAAGACAGATACAGTGCAGGCTTCTTCCCTATTTCTGTTCTGTGTGGCCACTCTGCACCTATGGCAATTATTTTGGTGGCAGATGCATTTCACAGGTGATTCAACCTTATCTTAATTGGAAAAAGATAGCTTCAGATATGGAATGAAAAGCTTCCACACAGGTTCCACAAAGTTTATATAACTTACCACAAGGCTTTTTTCTTTTAAGAAAATGATATGACTAATTGCATGTTTATGTCAGTGTTGGAAAATCAAATGCACAGTCAATACTTTATGGAAACAATGGCCCTTTCAAGGTGTCTTACAGTAGATTCTTAGAATAACACACATTATGACATAATGGGTTTTCATTGTTATTAATATGATACACATTTCAGACTCTTTAAAAATGTTATGGATGCATGACTCATTGTTACAGTAGATATTATATAGGCATACTAATTACATTCAGTCTTCATTAGAATTTGAGTATTTAAAAAGACAAATAGATAAGGTTTCCTGTATATTTGTAAATGTATAGGTCTAAGGATATTACTATGAACACTGATTAAAAGGATTCTTTAAAATATCTTTGGAAATCTATAACTATATTAAAAGTGTCAATAAACTAACAATTGTGTTCTTTTTAACTTGTATTTTAGCCATACATGTTTTTAATTTGAATCATTTGTACAAAAATGGGACTTTAATATGAAAACTGGCACCCAACATTTGTTCAGACTAACATAATAGTTAATTGAAGGACTACTAATATTACTGTAATTCCCAGTAAAACAGCAATATTTCCATTGTGCTGTCCATTGGTTGGCTTTTAAATCAAACAAACCTGTCCAATCTTCTGATGTCAGCATCTGCTGAAACATCTGGCTCGTTAAGCCTCCTGGGAAATCTGAATGGCAGTTTATTACAGCAATAACATTTCCAAAACAAAAGCTTTTAATTCGGCTCTGCCATTTCAAGGCATGGATATTTTGGTTGCACTTTATTTTACAGTACGTGTACTATTATCTACTTATAGTTTACTTACAGTGTATTTATCGAAGAAAGTTCTGGTAACACAAGGTAACTACATGGGGTAGGGTTAGGTTTAGGGGTAGGTTCAGGGTTAGTACCTAGTTATTACATAGTTATTGTCATTACTATAATAAGTACATAGTATATACATGAGGAACAGGACTGTAAAATAAAGTACTACCGATATTTTTGTACTTTAATAACAGAAAACTACCGGTCCACTGAATTATATTTAATTATGTTCAAAGACCTATAGTCAGTTACTGTCTTATTAAACTGCGTATTTCCCTGAAAATGTTGTTAATGTAAAATACATAATATGTATAAGGAAAAAAAAAAGTTTCAAGTACCGCCACTATTTACTGAAAATATTTATTGATTGCATGTATGGTACATTTCTCAGCAAGCATTATTGGGTCTTTTAAACAAGCTACAGTGAGAAATTCTGCAATTGCACATAGACTAAATAGTGACAAATGTAAAAAAAAAAAAATGTAAATAAAAATTTTAAAGAAAAACCGCATCACCACATTACAATAGCAAAACAAAGGGTTGCACTTTATTTTACAGTACGTGTACTAACATGTACTTATAGTGTACTTACAGTGTACTTACAGTGTATTTATCTAAGAAAGTTCTGGTAACACAAGGTAACTACATGGGGTGGGGTTAGGTTTAGGGGTAGGTTCAGGGTTAGTACCTAGTTATTACATAGTTATTGTAATTACTATAATAAGTACATAGTATGTACATGAGGAACAGGACTGTAAAATAAAGTGCTACCAAACAAAGACACAAAGAATAATATTGTTTAAGTATCTGTGTAGACCTCAGCCAAACATTTTTTTTAAATAACAGTTTTTGCATTCCTGCTTTGCATTTTTTAATTGCCTCTGGTTGTTTGTATTTGCACACTAAATCCTCTATAATCATGTCACTAAGAAAGTTTGTATTAGAAATAAATTAACTTGTTACACAGAAGTAAAAAAGTGTACTGTTTTAGTAATTGGAACCAACTTATTCTTCCTTGAGGTATGATATGCAACCTTGGAGCCTTTTTTTATTATTAATATTATTATTTTTATTTATGTATTCTTTTATATTTCATTTAATACATATTTTAGTACTTCACTTGATCTTTGATTGCCATTAGCTTTTGTGTAAACAAAACTGTAGGCAAAAATGTAAATAACATAACTGTAATATTTACAACAAATCATCTGCCCATTTAAATTTACCATAAAATACAACACGGACATTAAGAATATGGTAACACTTTAGTTAATGCATTGCTATCATGAAACTAACAATGAACAATATTTTTTACAGCATTTATTAATTTTAGTGTTAAACGTGTACATATTTTAATACTTCGTTTTGCAACTATTTATCAGTATTTTTATAATTAAATTAGAATTAACCTGGATTAAGTGTTTATATTTATCATCAGTGTATGATAGCCAGTGCATCCTTAATGCAAATTGTTAAATATTTTAAACAATGTGTTAACAAGTATATTTGAGCTCTCTGTACAAAAACAGAAAAGGCATTCAGCAGATTCAACACAACAAAGAAACATACAGATTTTGGGCAGTACTTTTCTGTTTATCTTTTGTGTAAAACAAACAACAATAAAATGCGGCATTTCACCATCGTCCATATGGATGGAGTCCTTCCCGCAGTGTTCTAACAGATTTTCCATGGCTGCATTGCCACTTAGTACCCTAAAATGAAGATCATTAAATCATTAAAGTCAAATGAAGTAGAATAGCTTCATGTCAAATGCATCCCATGAGATCAAAAAGAGCAAGACTCTTTCGTAAATATGAGAGAAACAGATTTCGCCTTCTTCGCCTCCTCATGACTTGTTTTTCTTCTCTTGCCTGCTCTGCTCCTACTTTGGTCTCCCTCTTTTGTTCGGAGGAGGGAGATACCAGCCATCTTGGCTTGCTTTGCTCTTGTTTTGCATCAGACAGTCGTCCATCTCTGTAATGGCAACAAAACAACCAGTTAAATTATGTGGAGCTCATTTGGCAGATAAACATACTTTTCGTCTGTCAGTTTATTTTAACCTAGACTGCTTTCCTATATGGTCAGGTTTTGAACAGAAGAGAAAGAGACCAGTATGTGACTGAGCAAACTCTTCCCTCTGTGTTGAATTGCATGGAGGCCAAGACTCCTGCTTTATCTAGCTTTCATTTTCCTATATTACCTATACTACCATAACAGTTGGTATCAATAATAATTACCTGGCAGTATAATGGCGTTTCCCAATCTGCAAAATGTTTGAGAATAACGGCATTGCAAACAGTATGATTTACATATGAAATTACAAAGAGCAAAAATCTACTTTTTTATCCAGTTTTTCCTTCCAAAGAGCATTCAGGAGCATTCTTTCCTTCAGCATTCATTTTGTTACCCAGAGGCATTTAGATTATATTTGAAGTTGTAGTTTGTAGGTTTTCTCTTAAAAATAACTAACCTCATAGTGAAAGGAAACTACATTTTAATAAAATCTCCAAGTAATTCTGAAAAGAAGTACTGGAAAAAAAAAAAAGAATATTTTAGTTCTTTGGTGTTAATGTTGTCCCCTCACAGGTCACAACCTTCCATATTCAGTCCAGTCCCACAGCTTTGATGGCATACGGACCTGACACATTTCACATTTCTCATGCAGGATTTCGCCCAGGAAGGTGCTGACACAGAGTCAAAGAGTCAAAATCTGCCTTAACCCTTGAAGGTATCTGAAGGTGAGATATGGGCATGTGCTTTAAATAATACAGTAATAATAGAATGATCTTTTCAGCTGCTTCAAAGTTTTGCTGACCTATTGAACTGTGAACCAGTTCTGTGCATTTGTGTGTGTCACTCATATACGTGACTGTGTTCGGTCATGAAAGTCACTTGAATAATATAATATTAAACCTTAAACAACTCTATAAAAATTTTTTTTTCCACAAACCTACACAGGAATGCCATTGTTGCACTGCAGTATAGCAAGCAATTATGTAAACATCAGATTAGTTCCACACTGAGACACATTAGTCCTAGTCTTTGAATTTGATTGGCAGTGTGAAGTTCATAAACCACTTAGTGAAACTGTTTGTATCACGCTGTGTTTACAGGTTCTCGACAGACATTCAGACATAGGATCAATCCCGGGACGTGTTTGCATTCACACAGAAGGCGACCCGGCAATGTTCTGGCAATTTTCCGGGTGCAGTGTGAAAGGCGATAGAGAGTTTCTGCAAGTTGCATAGTGACGACAAGTAAATCTAATTCAACCGATTTGTTCAAAAGCACTGATTCATTTGGGAATGAAACAAGTGATGACTTAGTGAAATACTAAATCATTTAATATAACAGTATGCTCAAAATACTGATTCATTCAGTAACAAAACAGTGAAAGGCTTTATGATTCATTTAGCCAATCGATTCATTCAAAAACAACGATTCACTTAGGAATTAATGATTCAATTAATCATTCACTCAGTTGATTAATTTAAAATACAGATTAATTCAGGAATGAAAGCATTTAGTCAACCAATTATTTGAAAACAAAATAATAATTCTTGGTAGGCTTACATTTTTTGAATAAGTAATAACCGTTAGGAAGTATGAATGTGTGTAGGATGAACATAATCTGGACATACTAAATTCATCTGCCATTCGTAAATCCTCTCATTTGCTTCCTTGGTTAGTAAAGTGTCCATCAGATGTATACTAATAAAGAGCCAATGCAAATCAGAGAGGTTTGTGGCTGTATGTGCAGATGTCAGTGGTCATTCAGGTTATTACTTTGAGCAATGAGAGAATCATTAAGGCCCTCATCCGAGGAATTATCACAGTGGGATTTCAGCAAGGTGACATCTGGCAGACACACCAGCTGTGTGCAGCCTTACCGATCACAGTTTAGCGCACAGATCGTTTACACTGCAATTGATCTCCAACTGTTTGAATTATATTAGCTGTGCAACGGGCTTCCCAAAAATCTGTGTTGTCCCGCAAAACCGCTTTATTTCAAAAACGTTTTTCTCATTGTTTTCCTGATTAATTGCACATCTGTCATTTACCATTCTGTGGATAGTTTTGGTCAAATTAATTCAGCAGACATGTTCTCCATTAGGTCTTGTTTAGATTTTCCAAAATAGACTTCTCCCCTGATGTGCACAAGAACCAATTGTTCTCCAGAAAAGGCAAGAACAG
Organism: Carassius gibelio; assembly: GCF_023724105.1. Taxonomy (NCBI): domain Eukaryota; kingdom Metazoa; phylum Chordata; class Actinopteri; order Cypriniformes; family Cyprinidae; genus Carassius; species Carassius gibelio. The sequence goes on along the minus strand of NC_068382.1, from coordinate 17,057,246 downwards.
GAAGACGGTATCATTATGTGCCAGCAGTCTTTAGAAATGAGCCAAAAATAAATGAATCGTATGCTCATTATGAACAGAATGACTCAGGGCCAGAAGATCAGGTGCTGAGTAGCCAGGCAGAGCAGCCCACAATCTCCTTACTGTGATTACTAGGAAATAGAGAAGAAATGTCATCACTGGGTGAAAGAAAGAGCGAGAAATCCAATAAATTAGCTTTAGTCAGGCACCAAGTATAATCTGGCTTGTTAGCACCTGCACTAACATTGTATGAGTGATGCCCTAAATTCTGAGTGCATTCTGGGTGCACAAAATTGAACTCCTTTAGGCCAGTTGTAATTTCCTTTCACACTAATCCAATCACTAGTGGAAATACAATGCAGAAAGAAAATGAGGAAAAAGCCTTTTTCAGTCTCTGTTTCCAGGAGCACAGCTGACGCACTACTCCGAGTCTGTTCTTGGGCTTTGGCTAATTGCAGTGATTACTTTTCAGGAGCATTTGTAATTGACATGGATTCTGTTGAAGCATTTGCTCTGTGCCATTATTTATTATCTGTCCTCCCTGCTCCTTTCTGTGCTTTGTACATATTTATAGAAACAATATTATTTATTTTTTAACACCAGCCCGATATAAACCTGTTTACTGTCACATTGTTTAATTCCCCAACGACAATGAAAAGCACTGGTCGATTATATATTAAAAGAAGTCTTTTCAGGATATTTAACTTTGGTGTTAGTCACCTAGGTTTTCATAGTTTTCTCTCTTCTTTCATGAAAGATAAGCCTGTTTGATTAACCTCTAAATTTAACCGTTCAGAATTTAACTGAATTAGAATAGGAATCTGTGAAGAAAAAAAAAAGTATTGTTTTTATGTTCCGATTGATGGTCTAATGCATTGCACTAGTAAATCCTCCATGTTGTTTCTGATTAAATCAAGCTGTTGAAATATAGCATTTGGCTGGCAGTGGAAAACCATAATACGCTGCATTGTGTGCCGTCTGTGGAATGACCTGAAATGGCTTTGTAAATCAGTGAGATGCAGACAAAGAGAGACTAGAGACTAGAAACTGAGGGCAGGGAAACCAGCCAGTGAGCACACACGAGCAACAATCGTGTGTCAACAGGTGCCATTATTCCCCCTATCTAGCTTTCTCTTTATCAGCTGTGCTCCATCTATCGTGTGCGGGGCACAGTAATCTTGGCCAGTACACCCCTGCAGCACGCCAGCTGAATCATATTGCCAAAGCTTCTACATCAGAGTGCTTTCATTTGCAAGTTAGCTGAGAGGAACTGTGTATAATGTTAAAGCCCATTAAGTAGGATTTTGAAATCAAATCCTTGTGTTATATGCGAGAGGATTTATAAAGAAAGTTATTATGAGTATCACGCTATGTGTTACACATCCTCCTGATATAGAGATGGATGTGGGTGAAGTGTTTGTTCCACTTGACTTATGTATGTCACGAAACCTGGTTTCCAGCTTCACCTCCATTCCATTCTCATTTCAGTTAATCCCAGCCAGCGGAATTCAATCCTTGTGCTTATCGGTGTACCACAGGACACTTCTCCACTGCATCATCATGTGTCTTTGGATGCAAAGCCGAACAGCACTGTGTGATTATCTGTGTTGAGAACCCTGTGGGATTACCTTGCTTGATGACACTGTCTGATTTAGTCACATCTTGTTTTCTAGTGACATATCACAAGTGCGGTTTGGCCTGACAGCTTGAGATATGTATAAATGGAGGTCTAAGTCAGCTCCAGATAGGTAGTACAGAAGGTTCATACATAACTCCAACCCTAAACATAACCCCACTGACATGAAGGTGTCCGCCAATATATGGAATAAGCTCCTATGGATAAACAGTAAACTTGGCTATGTGTGCCAGAAGTTTATACTTTAAGGGTTTGTTTTCCTTCTCAATCTGATGTTTTGGGCCCATTGCAGAAGTTATTTAATTAAAAGAAGCTATATAAAATATACAAAATATACATATATATTTTTTCATTTACCGGTAATAAAAGTTAATTTTGTTTGTAGCCTAAATGTTTTTCAAAACATCTTTGTTCCACACAAGAATGTCATGAGGGCTTAAGTTGACTAAAATAAAAATAATCAAAAAATAAAACTATATAAAAAAATTGTTTTAATATATGTAATGGCAAAACTTGGATTTTTCAGCAGTCATTACTCCAGTCTTCAGTGTCACATACTCCTTCAGAAATCATTCTAATCATCCAAATCATTCTGATTCGGTGTTCAATAAATATTTCTTATTATTATCAATAATAAAAACAGTAAGACTGCTTTTTGTGGAAGCCCGATAATTCACCTTTATGTTAAAAAATAACAATATGACGTACCAGATGGTGAGGGTTGAAATACTTCTTCCCAGAATTTTTTGTCAATTATTCTTTAAAACAAGGGGTATTCTTTTCAAGGACATTCTAGAGTTTTTATTTATTTTTTCACGGAAAAACATCCTCAAAAGGTCCTGCAAGTTTCTTTTGGATACTCTTCATGAATATTGTATAATGTAAAGCTCTGGATTGGATGTCTCAGTGGAAGTCCTGATGATGGGTGGTTCAGTGTTTCATATGAGCATCAGCTGAAGCAGCGGGTGAACGGGTAGACGTGTGTACACAAGTGCCATCATGTTCTCTGTTTAAATAAACCCTCCAGTTGCTGTCGCTGAGATCAGAGGAAATTTTTTTTTCCCCCAGTTTTCATTTCCTTTGTTATTATGGTGGTGAGGCACAAAAAAAAACAGCATTTCATGAAACTTGATGAGATGAAAAGATTTTGGTGAAGAAGTGATTGTGTTTTTCAAGCTCCCCTATCATATCTTGTATTGATGATGTCTGGAGGGTGAGGAAGTTCTTCTCTATATTTCAGATGGATGGTCCATATGGTACATCATGAATCAAACAAATGAACCTCAGGCACTAATGTCTGATTCTTGTTTCTTCTCCTTTATGACTCATTCATTCAAATTAGCTCCATATGTAGCGCTGTACATTTTTACATGTTCACATTTATACTACACACTCTAAAAGATAAATACTGTAAGCATACACCTACTGTATACAAAAAAATGCTTTATACTTGATAAACCCATTATTTGCTGAATTGGACTACCAGGATATTGGAAGGATGTATTTTTTGGTTTGCTTGTTTGTTTTGCAGTTAAGGATATTTGTGATCTTTACGAACACCTTTTCAAATAACATGCAGCATTTTAAATACCAGCCCAACACCAGTGCACTCAATCTAACAATACTTTTGATTTATCTGAGGTAATTTGCATCAGCAGCTGACATTTATCTGCTGTGGTTTTAATCTGATGGACATCATATTTTACAGACTTAAATGTATTAAAGAAATGTGTCTGAGAAAAAAAAAAAAAAAAAAAAAAAAAAAAAAACGAATCACATACCTTCCAGAGAGTTGGAGGTGGTTGAATGGTTAAGTATCATTGTGAGGTTGAGATGACACTGGGGACACATTGAGTTTTCAGTTTTGCTCAATCACAACAGGACCCTTGAACAAGGGTCTTCATCTCACATTGCTCCAGTGACCGCCATGGCAATTAGTCTGTTGTAGGCTGCTGCAGTTGAAAGGCAGGTATTGAGTAACTGAGCAAATTGGTGTTTTTGTCAATGACAATTTACACTGAGTCCATGTCAGAGCAAAAATATCAGCTGTCACGGATAACCGTTAACTCCCATATAGCAGGGAAGTGATGCATCTTGATGCAGGATTAGAGGTTCCCAATCCAAAATATTGAGCCCACATGTGTTTTGTGCACCTTTTCTGTTTTGGAGATTACATTTTTTCTTGTTTTGTTTATCATTACTCTGAACACAGCCTAAACATATTTATACCTTTTATACCTTTCAAAGGAAGTTAAGAAATGAATTAAAACAAAAACAATAAATAAATATAATAATAAACAGAAATATATTTTTATATAATATGAATTATTATTTTATTTTTTTATTAGTAAGGTGTGGGCGGGATTTTCTGAAGGATCATCAGGGCACTGAAGACTGCAGTAATGACTATTGAAAATTCAGCATTGTCATCACAGGAATAAATTACATTTTAATATATATTAAAATAGAAAACAGTTATTTTAAAATGTTAATGATATTTACACTTATACTGTTTTTACTATGCTTATGTTAAAATAAATCCTGTAACACTTTCTTTGAAGCCCTTATTTATAATAAATTATAAGGGTATTCTTAAGGCATTATAATGAATGCATAATGCATTATAAAAAACTTTATAATATGTTATATCAACTCATGAATAATCATAACAAAAATTAGAATACATCATAATACTTACGTATATGTGATTATAAGTTTAAGAGTATGATTATTTATAACACATAATGAACACCATATTAAATCTACTTCATTTACAGTATAATGGACTGTATCATATCTTGACATTGTTTATTTAAGATCTGCACAGTATCTTACTACAGCTTGTGAGTGGTTAGATGTTGAGTGGTATTTGAGTGTTTCTGTGGAGCTAATGTTAATTAACTGATGTGAGCTTAATATTCCTAGTGAAAAAATCGACTAAAAGCAACTTTGGGACTACATGCCAACAAACTCTCATTAGAGTATTGATATGCTTAAGAATGATAGACTCTAGTAAAATATATCAGTTTATCTGTTGGTTGACCATCAAAATAGTGTTAGCATATATTTACAGTAGCGGACATACTAATATTCTAATGACCACTAGTTGATAGTTGCAGAGATACTTATCAACGGCTGTCTAAAGGGTACCATCAAAATAATTAAACTGTTATTACAATAAAAAATAGTTAAAAGTAAATGTGTCATATTACATATTCATCTGATCCGATATGTGATCTTATAGCTGAGAGAAACATTCTTTATTATTATTATTATTACTTGTAAGTGGTCTTTGACCGCTTGAAGTAAAGTAGCATCAGAAAAATGGCAAGACTTATAATACATTATAACTATGAGAAAAATTATCCATTTTTAAAAGTGGATGTAACATGTTCATTGGGTTATAAATAATCATACTCTTAAAAGCTATAACCACAAATGAGTAAATATTATAATATATTATAACTGTCCTCATGAATATTAATGAGATGATACAACATATTATAAGTTTTATTATAATGCACTATGCACTCATTATAATGCTTTAAGAATACCCTTATAATGTATTATAAATACGGGCTTCATAGAAAATCCTTGGGGAACATAAGTGACTTTTTCCAAAAAACATTTACAAATCTTACCGACCACAATCTGTACTGTCTTACATCATTATTGGGCTACAAAAACACTAGACCCAGCAAGAACGTTTCTGGCTCATACTTCACTAACTGCATAAGACTCTGGAGTATAATACTTTCTATTAATTTAAATAACAAAATTACATAATTGTCAGATGCAGTTTTTTTTTTTTTTACATTCCCATTACAGATTATTCCACAATCATATGTAATTTCATTAACTATTATTTCCCTCAAAAGTCATGATTAGATATAAAGTGTTTTTGCATGCTGGCATTCTGTATAAAGTATTTTACCTGACTCTTAGCAAAATTCAAGGTTGAAAGATTCGGCTGCCGAGCCCTCAGGGTCCCATATTTGCATTTTGTGTTTGTTCTTGTTCTGATTCTGCCCAACAGGAGCAGTAAAACTAGAAACACTGCAGCACACTTGCATTAGTTGCGTGCCACCCTTCAATAAGCAGGATGACACCACATACGGAACCATGCAAAACAAAGACAGGGCTCAGTAACACAAGTGGAAAGTAATATATGACTGTATTTCAAAAAAAAAAAAAAAAAAAAAAGATCCTTGGGGAAAACTCAGAACACATGAGGAGACCGAATCGTATAATTAAATACTGTTTGTCTTTTGGCCAGGATCTACGACTGACGCACCAGTGGAAATAATTAAGATCTTCAATTAGCTTTACAGATGTCTTTCTAATTATTAAGGTTATTTACTAAAGTGTTGCACACATATAGCCATGAAGAACATGTAATCACTGTTCACTTGTACGTGAAAAAATTGTCATTGCGTTATAATGTTCTATGTGTCCTTTTAAACTAATGATTGCAATAAAATGCCTTTACTCCAAATCTTTTTTCCATTAGTGACTTCTCCGTGGCATAATCCCAGAGATGGGATGGGTGCTAATTGGAACACTTGAACTTAAAGACCTTAGGTGATTTATTCAGTGGTCAGGGCTTTTAATGCTTTTAGGAGATAAGGGATATGAGGTACCTCCATCATGTGCGGTTTCTTGCAAACAGCTAAGCACCTTCATATGTTTACTAACAGACCCATATGAAATAAAATCTTAATTAGTTCAAGAGAAAAAATGATTTTCCATTAAAATATTTCCAGCCCAGGTTTATACTCACAAACATAATGGTTAATTCACACCACAGGTGCTCTGAATAGTTACCAAGGATGCAGGAAAGAACAGGCAGTATCTTAGCATCACCGAAAGAGCAAATCTGTAATTAACATTGCAGAACCACTGAATGTGGTTCTAATTGAAGAGCAGCCAGTCCAACAGTCATTTATTAATGAGGTTAGATAAGATAAACCATGTTCAGACCTTCCAGATTCTTGATTATTCTTGCCTGTGAATGTCTCTTTTGAACCATGACCGTCCTCACAACTGAACTACACGTTAAAAGTCAGTTAGACAAGTGTCTACAGATTTATTAAAGACAGACATATTAAATTGGACAGCGTGATTATCTTTCAAAATGAGCAATCTCACTTTAGACGGAAGCTCTTCACAGACATTCCTTATAAACTACTTTTAAATCAACAGTTGTTAGTCCAGCGTAAATTAATTTCTGGAAAGAGTGGAGGTGGCGGGCGAGTTGCGACATCCAACGGGAGCAAAGACCATTTTGCGGTTGATGTACACAGTGGTCACTGTGTTGTCCATTCCAACCAGCATGTGCTTGTCTCATAAGCGCCCTTTGAGATGGTTAAAGGCAAGGTGGACTACTAACAACTCTAGGCAATTGATATACCAGTGCAAACAGGAGCCTATCCATACCCCCGACATGGAGTGCCCATTGTATGTGGCACCCCAGCCGATGGTCGAAGCATCCGTATAAACCACAGCATGCCTGGAGATCCATTCCAGGTGTAATCCTGCCCAGAGAAATGTAAGATCTGACCACAGGATGAAGGCTTGGTGAAAGGGTGGTGTAACTTAGACCCGGTGAGTGTTGTTCTGCCAGGCCCACCACGGGCCTCATATGCAATAGCCCTAGTGGTGTAAGTGCCGCTGCAGCTGCCATATGCCCCAGGAACTTTCAGTGGCACCGCTGTCCTGCCCTTGAACAAATTCAAGCAGGTCAGCACTGACCGTGCACATTCCTCTGTTAGGCGTGCTGTCTATTCGACCGAATCCAACTCCGAACCGAGAAAAGAGATCCTCTGCGTTGGGGAGAATCTGCTCTTTTCCCAGTTGACCCGAAGTCCCAACAGCCTTAGGTGCCGGAGCACCAGGTCCCTGTTCTCACACAACTGATTCCAAGAGTGTGCTAGTATAAGCCAATCATTGAGATAGTTGAGAATGCGAACCCCCTGCTCTCTAAGGGGAACAAGAGCCGGACATCGCATGACCCAGAGAACTCGCGGAGACCTTTGTCATTCGAAGCGCGTGGTCAGTGGTGGTTCAGAGCTCTTTCAGAATTGCCGGATCATGACCACCCTCGTCCAGGTTCTTCAGTGCCTTGGCCTGGTGCACCTGAAGTAACACCATAGCGTATAAGGCAGAAACATCTTCCCTGCAAGCTGAATACCCCTTTGCTGCACCACCGTTGAAGGTGGAGAGGGAGGAGGAACCAGCAGGCCGGTTTCTGCCAGTAAAAGGTGCCATCCACGACCTGGTGAGCTCCTCATGCACTTCCAGGAAGAAAAAGAATTGCTTAGTTTATTTCAAGAGTCTTCGGGTTTGAGTCATTCCTTCATCAAGTGACTGTCCCATAAGCCCCATAGACTAATTCCAGTATTGAACCTATAAAATTTTGCATATTTTTTCACTCACCGAGATGACTCATTCTTCCCGAGTCACATTAAAGATTCGTTCAAAATTAATTAATCATTCAAAAACGACCCATCACTAACCAAAGGGCATATAAAGTTTACAAGGGCAACAGCCAAGCACTCTTCTGAAATGTAAGATAATGAATTAGACACCGTATAGTGCTCTAATCCTGTAAATTTACATGGAAATTTAACAGTAAAATTATTTTTTTTCATATAACTGTAACTGTTTTTTGCAATGCATTATGTGAGATGTCGACCAGCAACAGTATGCCACTATTTAACAGCATATTTTTCCATGTACTTGTGCATATGAAGACATTTTAGTATATCTACAAAAGGTAATTTTGCAGCTCTTCTTAATATATATTTTTTTATTTCTAAAGTACTGGTTCCTTTTTTTAAATATTACAATTTAAACATCCAATTAAGATTTTGGGATTTAAATGATTAGTTCACTACCAGAATAAAAGAAAGTCCTGATAATTTACTCACCTCCATGTCATCAAAGATGCTCATGTCTTTATGTCTTCAGTCAAGAAGAAATTAAGTTTTTTGAGGAAAACGTTCCAGGATTTTTCTCCATATAATGGACTTGAATGGTGGCCAATGGGCTGAAGGTCCCAATTGCCATTTCAATACAGCTTCAAAGGGCTCTAAATGATCCCAGCAGAGGAATAAAGGTCTTATCCAGCGAAATGATCAGTCATTTTCTAAACAACAAAAAAAGTAGTTTTCTCATCATTACTTATGCTGTCTCCAAAAGGAACATCTAAGTCACCAGTCATTTCATCTGATATCTTTCTATCAGACAAAAAAAAAAAAAAAATGAGAGACTGCAATTGCAAGAAATTTATTTTCACCCAGACAAACTGAATCAGTTCAGAAAACTAGCTAGACCACATGATTATTATCTTTATCCCACATTTACTGTATGTGGTATATTGGTATTTAAAAGTTTGATCCCCATTTTCTTTTGCATTGGACAAACAGACATTCCACATCCGTTAAAGAATCATTTGTATTGGAGTTTAAATCTTCAAATGCTTATTTGTATTTTATAAACCATTTTTAAATAAATAAATAAATAAATAAATAGGGTTGGTGTTCCCTGAAGCCTGATTGAGAGTATATTTGTATTTTATGAACAGATAAGGACTTGTTTTAAGACATATGATAAACATTTATCTATAGTGTTTTATCCTAATAAAAAATAAATGAATAACTTGACTATATTCTCTTTTGTAATCCACATAATCAAATAGAAAATGCAGGGTTTAATATGCATTTAAAATTGAGATGGGGCTAAGAGTATTACGCAATTTATCAGCTACATGCTGCTAAATTTCAGTTGAGTACCTCAGCAGAGGTGTATTAGCTGGCTGTCTTCTGCCGTAGGAATCCAGGGAAGATCCAATTAGGAAAATTCATGCACCATTTCAACTATCCACTCTGAACAGATTTAAGCTTTGCATCTGCTAGGCACACACTGATACTCACACATGGTGCTTTATTTGATGTTTTTTTTTTTAGCCAGTTGCAAATCATAGTGTTTGTGCCTTTGTATTTACATGTTTTCAGTTTAGGGTTAATCTTAGTCTTGGCAATCTTGAGCAATCTAACCTTATGCGCCCCATAATATTACAGATTCCTGCTTCTTGGACAGCTTGCATGCAGTCTAGTGTGACAGCTTGTCTGAAGCAGTCTGGGCCATCACTTTCTTTCATTGGGAAAGACATGACCCAATATCATTTTTAATGGCTTAGTCAAGCAGTTTTCGAGATGTCGCCAGTTGCAATCATTTCTGAATTACATAGAAATCCAAAACAATTTCCAAAACAATCATTATGGAACTAATAATCATATTAAAATAGTTTGTGACTGATTTTTAAAGAGGAGTAGAATGTCAGATGCTTTAAGACCAGGCAGTCAAAAAAGGTTTTAAACATGGAACATGCAAGACCACCCAGGAAAGATTTCAAATACTGATGTTTTATGGAAGGTAATAACTATTATGTACCAAATTACATCGACTTAGTGCCAAGCAAGTAAGGATTACTATGAACTGGAATGTTCTGGAAAGGAAATCCCACACATGATAAAAAAAATAACATTTAAAAAGAACAATATTTTATTTTTTTATTTAAATGTATTTGAGATTCAACATTTTTCCCCTTCTTTTTTCACGTCATAACTTTGCATTAGAGGGTTCCTTCACTTCTAAAATTCCAATTTAACTTATGCAAGCATGTAATTGAATAAATCAGGCTTAAGCAAATTAAGTAATAGGCCTCATAACTGGGACAACTGTTCTGAATTTCCCTGTAATAGCATTCACTGGAATCCTCAGGAAAGCAATTTTAGTGTTATGCTATGTTGTGATATATTTTGTTAAGGGTAAGTGATTATTAGGGTGCCGCGGGAGTCTGAACAGAGAGGAGAAAGTCAGCTGTGAATTTAAGAGCATGTCTCCAAGGAACATGGCATAAGCGTGCAATATGATCTGAACCAGAAGGCACAAGAATCAACATTCCTTTATAAAGCTGCTTGACACCTCTTTCTAGGTTATTTTCCCCCATCAAAGACAATCACAGACCATCAAGAAACTCTCTCACTAAATATTTCTAATCTTATGTGAGGTCTGCAAACTCATTCATCAAAGGCTGTTAAATCAGTGCCTTTATTTAGGACATTACCACAGAGTGAATTACTCTCCCTTTTCTACATTGTGTATATTAGTGCAAAGTAGAGCATCTACATAATACAGAATAATGACACATTTATTTATTAAAATAGACTGGTGCAGATGTTTAGAAATACAGTTTTAATGGGTAGTTGACAAATGACATCTAAAATGTATGCATAGACAATTTATGCAAAACATATAAGCAACCTTGCAATCAAGCTTAAAGGGGTGGTGAAATGCTATTTCATGCATACTGAGTTTTTTACACTGTTAAAGAGTTGGATTCCCATGCTAAACATGGACAAAGTTTCAAAAATTAATTTGTACGTTTGAAGGAGTATTTTTGTTCCAGAGTATTTTTTTTACTTCTGGTTTGTCACAAGTTTCGGAAAGTTTTTTTTTTTTCGAGTATGGGTCTGTGTGACGTTAGATGGAGCGGAATTTCCTTATATGGATCCTAAGGGCACTTCTCCCAGAAGAGCGTGCGCTCCCGTATAGCAGAGCACTGAGAGCACAGACATTCACTGATCAGAGCGATAGCGAAATGTCACAAAAGAAGTGTGTTTTTGGTTGCGAGGGCAAGACAACCTTGCACAGATTACCAAAAAAAACATTAACGGACCAGTGGACGGAGTTTATTTTTAAAGAGCATCGACGGAGTTGTGCAAGTGTTTGTGTTTGTTCCCCTGCATTTCGAAGATGCTTGTTTTACAAACAAGGCCCAGTTTGACGACGATTTGTGTATCGTTTATTTCTTAAGGATGATGCAATCCCAACGAAAAAGGGTCCTCCAGCGGCTCGTGTTTTTCCGAAAAAAATCAGCACAGACTATTTTTCTCTTATAAATATAATAAAACTAAAGACTTTTTGGAGATATGAAGGATGCAGTACTACTCTATAGGTACTCAAGATTAACAGGAGATTGAGTGAAAATTAGCATTTCACCCCCCCCCCCCCCCTTTTAATATTCTAGGTCTTTATATATATATGAATGAGAATATATATATATATATATGGCAAAATGTTTAATTAATATTATAATTACTATATCCTCATTATTATATAAATATTTACTATAATTTTTTAAATAATTTGTGATATAAAAATAATAACAGTGATTTAGATTAAGTTTAGCTTGTTACATTGCACAGCAGGACACTGTCACGGAACAGTGCCCTGAATATGTTTAAATGTAAAAAATAAGAAAATAAATTGTATGATAAGTGCAGTGAAATATCTACTGATCAATGAACATATACGGAAGTGTCATACTAAGCTAGGCTGATAACTCATGGATCCTGTGAAGGGATATCTAACAGGAAGTTATAGTGTGAATGTGTGTTCAGACACGATTGTTCCTTTAGATGTATCATGCAAATCACAATTTGCAATATCACAAAAAACCTCAGTCCCTCTGTGCAACAAATAATCTCTATTGCACTGTGATTATCAGTTTAGGAACAATGTGGCTTGGACAGCATACAGCTGTTATTCAGAGGTAGTGTGAAAGTGCATTTGTTTTTCCAATTTCCATTTCAAGGCTGATGTACAGGCACACACTCACATGCACAGATACATCAGATCCATTAGTCACCCACAAGATAATATACCAGGTCTCTTATAATTTCCACATTTAGGGTCCAAAAAGATGAGACATTTTAATATAGGGTAAACTTATCTCAACCATTTAACCTGCAAAACCTTTCATTCTCGTCCAGCTGAGATAAGCTGCACTTTTGTTCTACCCGAACACAAATGAGCAGTCCAGAACAATTATACCACTGATTTGTTCTGCAACAACAGTCATTTTATAGAGGACAATGTGTTGATAAGTTAACTACAGAGAACACGAACACTGAATCTCCAAGGGGAGAAGGTCACACAAAGGCTGCTTGTCTTTCTTGGACCGTGCATCAAGACCATATATCATCTATGAGTTCCTGCTGCCTTAATGGTTCTAACACCTGAGAGAATACTCTCTGCAGCAATGCCCTTCCTCTCAGAGCATCACAACAACAAAACCACTCAGAGCACAACACCTGGAATAATTGTGGAGCTACAACTCTCCTAAGAGACGCCCTGCCCTATCCTGTGTTCCCTGCCTCGGGCTTGCACTGCGGCATCGTCCCAGCTCACTGTTTTCCTTTTTCCGCTCCTCCCGGACTCTACACATACAGTAACTCTAATTATTGGCTCACCCTGCTGATTCACCTACAGTTTAGCTGCTACACCTTCAAGGACTTCCTCTCCATTCAAAACAACCCCGAAAGCTGCAGCTTTACTGCTCTGATCGGTGGGAAAAGAGCAACTCACAGCATGGACCGCAAAGATAGGATTATGGTTAAATTATGAGGTATGAGTGTGTGTAAAGTTTTGTAAATGTGAGTTACTTGAGCCATCAGGCAGATTTTTCAGCTTCCAGAAAGCTTTAAGAGGTTGCCAATTGGGGAAATAGTGCCTGTTAAGAAATAGCAATGACACTTTTTCTCTTGAGACTTTTATACATTTACTTTTTGTAAATTGACTTTTTGGAACACCACACATAAAATGTCCCTAGCTCCTTACAGGTACCACAGAAACTGGTGTCCTGAGGAATCAATGTGTCTCGCTGACAGCCCCTCAGAGCGTCCGAACCAGACACATGATGAAGATACAAGCGATGAAAGGTATGCAATTATATACATTTGATGGGGGTGGCTAACTCTGGCAGAATTTGAGAATCTCCTACAGCACTTTTAAGGTCAAACCAAATCTATTTTTGAATTTCATTTCTGGTTAAAAGAAGTCTCACAAAGTTTGCAAAAGTTCTCAGGGGCACCATGGAAACTGTAAAGGGAGAAAGAGATCAAAATAAATAATGTAATGTTTATATATATATATATATATATATATATATATATATATATATATATATATATATATATATATATATATATTTTTTTTTTTTTTTTTTTTTTCATTACAGAACAAGGAAAGCAATACCTGCTCAAATGTGTTCCTTGATTGCCAAATCCATATATGTAATTTTTTTTTTTTAGAATGTTACTAACCAAATAATTTTGGTTACCACTGACTTACGATGAAAATTTTTATTTATTTATTTATATATATATATATATATATATATATATATATATATATATATATATATATTATTTTATTTCTTTATTTTTTATGTTCTGCAGAAGAAAGAAAGTTATATAAGTTACACAAGTCAAGCAACATGTGGATGAGTAAATGATGCAGATTTTTCTGATGCAGAATGTTTTGATTTACTATTCCTTTAAGGGAGTAAAAGGACATTGCAACATAGAAAGGTCAGGGGGCATCAGCTGTATTGTGAACTGTTTCATAATGAACTGTACAGACATGTCCATGCACTTGCAGAAAAGACAAGGCGAACAAACACAGGGTCAGCACACGGTGTCCTTGTACATCCTTGTGTACCGTATTTTGCACAACCAAGAAGTATTTGATTTACTTTCTGTGAGAAATACATCCCGCTTGTCTGTATCCTTTTTCTAATTGCTTTACACCTGAGGAATGCGCTATACAGAGGGATGGAGCTGCGTTGCTGTTTCCTTGCCTCCGTTGCTGATGCTCTGTGGTTCAGTTGACCCTGTGATCCAGTCCCTCATTGGTTGTTTCACAAGGCATTGGGAAACTCACACATCTTAGCTAACAAAGAGAGAGATTCCTCCTAGTTTCTATTACTCTATAATCTGCAAATAATAATAATAAATAAAAATGCTAATAAAATAAATTACACTATTGCTCTCAGAGTTTTTGACCGCACTGTATCCATGTGTATTTTTATTTTCCTTGTATAAACACCCTTGCGATGTGTAAGTACACAGAATTGAACACTTTGTTCTAACCACTGTCAGAAACACCAGTTTAGTCTAATACAGGAAATCATTCCTAAAGAATGTTATAAGGACTCTCAGCAAACTCAAACTTAAAAAAAACAAAAAAAAAACACTAGAACAGGTACAAGGAGTGAAGTGAGCTAACAAGAGCTTTTTCAATCTTAGCCTCAAAGACTATGGGGGGGGGGGCTTGAGTATGGGAAGAAGAAATTAACATATAAATGAGCATACAGTATGTTCAGACTTACCAGAATGAAGTTAAAACTGAACAAATATTGAATAAAAATGTAGATACTCTCTTTCTTAAAGCACAAAGTGATGTCATGTTGTTTGTCAGCTCTGAAGTAAATATATCAAAACCACTTTAGCCTTTAACTCCAGGGAACTGATTTTAAGACGGTTTGCATCTGTCAGCTCATCACATATGGCATTTTCTCAGCCGGCAGAAGGTCATATACTGTTTTTCTCGTGCCTTCATGTTTGTGTTTTCCAACAGCCGAGGGTAGATTTAGTAGTGACATTGTTAATTATCTTCTTCCGTGGGATCCCTGTCCAGCATCAAAACGGATGTTGTGAATACATGGAAACGGCATTTTTCATGAAAACACTGAGGATCTTTGAAGCGTAAATCTGGTGAATCACATCTGCTCATTATTTTTTAAACATCTGCTATTAATTACTATCAGTCCTGACTTTTCTCATCGATTGTATAGGCTTTTGCAAACACAATTTTGTATATGTATATATATATATATATATATTTTTTCATTCAGATAGACATTTTAAGAATGAACACGCTTCTTTATCATTCACAGGACTGTATATTCTAAGGGAAATGTTATAATCCATATTAATGAGTCTCTCTGACTTCTAATGACTCATTTGTTGATCTTTGTAATCCACATTCTCTCATCTGTCTCTTTTCATTGTAATGTCCTTCTCTCAAAGGCTTAGTTCTCTGAAGAACATCAAGCTTAAACAAGCTTAATCTTTTTCCTTTTGTATCTTTTTTTGATTGATGAATTCAGCAGCATGTCTTGATTTCAATAAATCCAAGAGAGCCCATGTCACACTGCTTTCAGAAGTCTACGGTTGGTAAATGAGCGTTGGATGACGGTCCCATCCTAGAGGCACAAAATCAGTCTCAAGTACGTTTTCTTTCACCATACCCTGTGGTGGAATGACCTACCTAACTCCATCCGAATAGCCGAATCCCTCACAGTCTTAAAGAAACAACTGAAAACATATCTCTTCCCATCTTATGATACATTGCTTGTTGTATTTCTTAACTGTAAGTCACTTCGGATAAAAGCATCTGCAAAATTAATAGATGTAAATGTAAATTAATGGAAAAAAACTATATGATTCAGACAGAGTACACAATGTAATCTCTCACCCTAGAGTCACATTTATCATTCATCATCATAAAACACATGGAAAAACAAGAACAAGAATGTACCATTAAAACATCAATCATCCAGCGGTGGTGTTTTACATTGCCAAAGCCTTGGCAAAGCACTAAAACTAAAGCTTTCATGTTAACTTCTCAGTGAAAGATTGCAAACCTCCAGTGGATTTAAGAAAAATCAAGAGAATAATACAAACCCATAGTTTCTTTTCATCTAAAATGGGGATAAAGTTATAGACGAAAAGATAGGATGTCTTGAATGTTTCTTAAGTTGCATAACAATGCTTTCCAGTTCTTGCAAAAGGAGGAACTAAAGGGTTATGGGAAGAAGCTGGTCGTTTTTGCACAGAATGTGGGTTTCCTGTAGAATTTGACAGGATAAAGACTGAAGGGATCTGAGCTGCAATGATTATTTCACAAAAAGTCATTAACGCATGCGTGTGCATTAAAACTAGCTAGGTGTTGCTTGAGTGATGGCGGTGTCAACTATCTGTAATGGCCTGACCTTGCTTATTCACCTTGCCTTGCAAGACAAATACTGCGGTAGCCTGCTGGGTGACGTGGGGTGATGGAACTGTGCTGTTCTGTGACCCTCTAATATCAGAGAAAGACACATTTACTAGTGTCCTCAGTAAGGGGCAACCCTGACACATTTACAGTGCTTGGATCAATGGCCCTATAAATGTGATCGACATCTCGGTATCCTACTCATAGTCATAGATTAATACATTGGATCTTTTTATAGTCAGGATCTAAAATTAACACCCAGCAAATGCAAGTAAAAATCAATTTTGGCAAGTATAAATGAAAGTCATTCACACAGAAAATGTAAAGACACGAGATGGGGCAGGGGAATGGGGTTAAATATATATATATTAAAAAGCAGACCTTATTTTAACTAGAGCATTGTATTTGCATAGCAAGACAAAAGATGCCAGACAAGAGCACATTGGTCAAACACATCCGTCTAGCACGTTTGCATTAGTCTCGTGTAGCCAGGTCTGGAATTCATGGCAAATTTTTATTGGCCAAGGCCCGCCCATGAGGCCATTTGACCGACATGTCAAACAACCAATCACAGTTAGTTTTGTTCAGCGTCAAGTTTCGGGGTGTGGAAATGTTACCACAATAACGGACCGGTGTGTAAAACTCTCAGACATATTTTAAAGATTCTATGCCACAAACTTGAAATATTTCAAATACTTTTGAAAATCAAGCATTTAGTTGATCCTGATAAGCGCTCCTCATCACAGTTCTAAACACAGTGGCTTTCTTCTGTCATCAGGGGGTTTGGCGAAACGGTATCTTTTTGTCCAGGTGTTCCCGTAGCTCAAGTGGTAGAGCATTGTTTTAGCAAGTGCAAGGTTGGGGGTTCGAGTCCCAGGGAACACATGTTAGGAAAAAATTATTAGCTTGAATGCAATGTAAGTTGCTTTGGATAAAAGTTTCTGCTAAATGCGTAATAGAGAATAGAGGTGAAATGTTAAAAATTGCGACACGTCTCACGCAAATCCTGTAGAATTCAAACAATTTGATAACACTCCTGAAGTGTTTCCACTTTTGTGTCCCATATGCATCAGACGTTTAGCCAACGGTCTGTGGGCGTGACGTCTGAGGCTGAGATTACGTTTGCATAAAAAAACGATTGAAAAGAATCAAATGAAATGCTTAATGGCCTCTAACTTAGTTGGCTGGTAACTTTTTTAATTAATTCTAAAAATGGTTGAGAATGCAAAATGGTTTAATTATCAAATTGCAAAGAATTATAATTTATAATAATAATTATAATTATATGTAATTATAAAAAATATGTAATCTGATAAGCTGCATGTTTCTTGTAAACTTTGCATGTGAGCGCATGACTGCGAACAAACAGTTCGGTTTGTAAATTTGTTTTCAACAAAAGAAAAATCCTTTTCCCTGCAGTTTTCCACCTAAATAAAAGCTCTACTGTTTAATGTTTGAAAGCAAGGGAGGGAAGAGCAATAAATATTTATTATGTATTTTTCATATTATAAATAATATTTTTACTCTTGTTATATGAAATAAAAGAAAATAATAATATTGTTGTTGTTCTTGCTGTAATGAAATACTTTTTAAAAGTAGTATAGTTATATTTCTTGATTAATATTTTTTAACTCGAAATACAAAATTATGAAACGGTTTCATATATAGAAAACAAATACAAAGCAATCCTGACATATCTTGCATAGCGCAATGTTTACACTAGCAGTTTTTTATTAGATCATAGGCAGCTCAACTGTGTATGTATAATGCACAATGTATTTGTAGCTGGGGCAGAATTTGACAATGCATTGTCAAAACTTGTATAGATTTTGATGCATGACCAGCTGATTCTTATTTTCTCTAACCTGTTTCTCTGCTTTTTTTTTTTTCTCATTACAGCCTATGGCATTAGAATCTCATTCAAGTTTACCAGAAATAAAAGTTAAACATTCAAACATTTATGGAACCACTGCACATGTATTTCACTCACCCCAATCTCTACTCTACAGCTGTTATCACTAATCCTGCAAGAAAAACTCAGCATATTTCCACAGAATCCGAACGCACTTTAAGTTCTGCACATCCCTTGCATTTTTCGTTTACAAAATATTTTGGCAAATGTGAACTACCAATAGTCTTCTTAGCCAGAATGCAACAAATTACACCAATTTTTTACATTGCATTTTTACATTAGTGTGCATATTCTGTGTTATCAATGTCAAATTTAAATCTATTGATCCATGATTGCGGCTTTCATAAGGCAGGCACAACACTGATTACTGAAACACGCCAGGGTTATTTTTATAGTTTGATGAAAATATGTGTGCAATTCTTCTTACTTTTGGATTAGAAAGATCATAACAGTTTATCATCGAGCAATTGTTCTTTCAGGAGTATCTCATGCTAGGCACAAGATGGTCTGGAAAAGGTCCTGGAATATATGAGATGTATTGATTTGGATCCTTACTGGATCAGAACCAGATGAAAAAACCCACTGTCTAGACAAATAAGGTCTTTAACGTAGTGACAGATTGGTGTCCAGATTGAACCCAATGACTTTAATCTAATTTTGTGTTAAGGAAACTTTGTTGTGTCTTCATGCATCTTTTTTATTTGAATGCCAAATGTGACTTTTGTTCAGTTATTTCCTAGGCCCTTAAGTAAAAGATAATATGGATGCAAATTCAGGTAAATGCATGCTACCGGCACTGGCTATTCATGTAGCTAAATTTAGTATGCAAAAAAATAGAAAATGTAAATGCTGACCTTCACCATTTAGTTGTTTGGCACAGTGGCAATTCGTTGTGCTACTTGTGGTTTCTGTGCAATTAATTGTTACATTTATTAGCCATTTCCATCCATTCTCCCCCCATTTTTAAATTAGATTTTCAAATTATAACAAAATAATTCACTCATAGTGAATTCGGAATTATACTTCACATGCTTAAATAATTTTAACAACAATAATAATGTTTGTTATATCCACCTAATTATAGCAATAACT
The DNA here is from genome assembly GCF_023724105.1 of Carassius gibelio. Lineage (NCBI taxonomy): Eukaryota > Metazoa > Chordata > Actinopteri > Cypriniformes > Cyprinidae > Carassius > Carassius gibelio. Next base: position 17,037,684 of record NC_068382.1, on the reverse strand, counting down.
TCCTCAATGTTGGTGAATCAATATTTAAAGCTCAGGGAAAGAGTAATCATTTCATGTAATGTTGATTTAGTGTCTGCACCAAACAGAGACATTGCAGGACTGTGTGCAGAGGCTGTTGTAGAGGACAGGTTATTTTTAGAGTCGCAGGGATACACAGGTTTTCTTTCTGGCAATGCCCATCACTTCTTAAATATGGGTCATGTGGCCCGCCAAAGAAAGATTGTCAAAATCCACCCAAGAGGAAAGACCTCAGAAGAATTGTTCCATTGCTGTGCTGACTGATTTCCTCTCTCAGTGCTCTGAAGTCAGACAATGGAAGCATAATGCGACATCGAGATGAAAAAAAAGAAAAGAAAAAGAAACAATAACCTGCATAATCTTTGGAGACTGGAAGTGATGATATGGCAGTGATTGAATTGACAGTTTGAAACTTTCTTGTTCAGCTTTCAATTGAATGAACTTGTTTCTTTGTTACTTAGTTTTTTCTTTATTTCTTTCTAGACATGAAATCTGACTTTTTTTAAACTACCAAACTATCATTCCAGTAGTTTCAGTATTTATGTTTTTTTTAGAAAGCTTTTTTATTTACAGCTCTTGGAAAAAAAAAAATATATATATATTTTCATCACAGTATCAGGCTGCAGTGGCATTCTAACACTCTCAGGAAATATTTCTCACTGTGGATAAACCTTATGTAGCTTTATATATATATTAGTGCTGTCAATCGATTAAAAAAAATTAACTAATTAATCGCACAATTTTTTTTAAAATTAATCGCGATTAATCGCGATTAATCGCAATTAAAAGACTGAAACTTTTTGGATATGTAAATGTAAAATGTAAATAATTAATGTAAACTCAAGACAAAGAAACTATTTAAATTCAAAATATGATTGTTTATTGGAATTTTTGTTTAACTTGTAACACAGATTTTCTCATGTAAACAACATACCTGCAATAAACCATCAATATCCTCCAAATTAACTGTTGGCTTGAAAGCCATATTTATTACAGAAATAAAAACACAGGCATGTAAGTACCATTTGAATTTCAAAACAATCAATGCCAATAAAAAACATTTTGAATTCTAAGTGGACTGCAAAAAAATTCCAAAGTATAGTCATTGCCAGTGCTTTAAGTGGGCCGGTACACACTGGTACTCAGTACCGCCACTTCCAAATATAGCTCTTGAGCGTACCGCCACCTCTCCTTGCGCCCAGAACGTGCTTTTAGCGCACCGGTACGCTCATTTGGACATCTGTTTTAATAGAGGTTTTAATCTTTTACCTGCACTGCCGATTTTCAGAGCGCCCTTCACAATGCAAGCTTCCTAATTCATCCCACCCAGAGCAGAAACTACATTACCCATTCACCCTTAAGTTATACAAGTGAATAGCGCATGTGTCGCTTTTCCCACTGTTAAGTGTCAACAACTCAACGTGGCCGGAGAAGGTGTGTGAAACTCGTTGTGAGTTATACTAAAGCAAAATCTTGAGTATTTATTGTCTGATAAACATTAAAAACTGTCTGTGGAGGTTGAGTCGTCCAGCAGCCCCCGCTGGCTGTTCATTGGCTGCAGCATCTTTTTTCTAAGTTCTAAAAAAATACCGTAGACGGCAAGGCACAAATTTAGATATTCATGTATCTAATTAATCTATAGCCTATGCACAAAGACAATATGATCTTTTTGTCCCCTTTTTGTTTTAAAGCTTGATGAAGAGAGAGAGCGCAAGTTGCTGCAGCTGAGGAGGACAGTGATGCACGCGTACAGGAGTGATTGACAGTTCAACTACTGTACACTGTGTACAAAAAATACTCCGCTACACAATTATTTCGTCATTTTCGTTTAAGCTTATTAACGTTAGCGTTACAGAAAGGTCTGATTTACGCACTGTTACAGTCATTGTTTTTTTGTTTTTTTTTAGACAATGACATTTGAGTTCATGATTTTAATGTTGCTGTTTCTTGTGGCAGACTAAATGAAGAGTAATGTTTCTTGTGGCAGACTGAAGAGTAATCCGGCAGAGTTTTATACTGAAACTTTCCGTCTAAAAGTCCTTCCTTGGTCTTATCCATATTTCTTTGCACGTTGAACACACATAGGCCACAACTGGAAATAAAAAAAACTGCAACCGCGTTAATTGCGTTATTTTTTTTTTACGCGTTAAATATTTCAAATTAATCGAATGCGTTAACGCGCTAATTTTGACAGCACTAATATATATATATATATATATATATATATATATATATATATATATATATATATATATATATATATATATATATATATATATATATATTTTTTTTTTTTTTTTTTCTGTTTGATAGCAACTATGTAGATTTTATGACTGTCTACATTAAGATTAAGGTTGTCTCGTGCTCAGAAGTCTGTCTAAATAATTATTAACTAATTAGAGAGTGCACTTTGAAATTAAATTATTCATAAACATGATGATTTTATGTTATTTTATTATTTTTTTATAGTCAGATGCGACTTAACCGAGAGAAATGAACCAAGAGAAAACATTACCGTCTCCAGCCGTGAGAGGGCGCTCTATGCTGCTCAGTGCTCCTGTAGCCTACACTGAGCAGCATAGAGCACCCTCTCACGGCTGGAGACGGTAATGTTTTCTCTTGGTTCTAAATAAATGCGATTTATAGTCCAGTGCGACTTATATATGTTTTCTTCCTCATCATGACGTATTTTTGGACAGATGCGACTTATACTCAGGTGCGACTTGTAGTCCGAAAAATAAGGTAATTGAAAGCTGAATGAGTCAAACTGAAACACGAATTGGATCAGAGAATTAATGTATATAATATAATGAGTTCATGTATACTCTTTTTTTTTCACTTTCCTTTCTCCATTCTGTTTTTAATGTAATAATTTGCTGGGAAATGTTAAATTAATTTTATGATAAGATCAAGTTCTAATCTGGGGGGAGTTTTGTTGTCCTGAGTGATCCCAGACAGACTTATTGTAGAAAGATACTGTGAGTAATTCATTGTTGATAATGTAAGCACATTTTCTTCCTAACTCAACCATGCTTGTAGCCTATTCCCACCTTGTTAGAACTTTACTCTTTCAGTCTACTGTCATTCGTACCATGCAGGCATTCAGGTATCAGTTCTGCTGATTGGAGATAATTTGGTGCTGAGATCCAATCAGAGGAACCTAATTATCATCTGGCCTATTTTACCTGCACCAGCAGTTGCACTATAACAATTATCTATCAACCAATTTTGAACAAATCTCGAAAGTTAAATCATAGTTATGTTTCAGAAATAAATTTATTTTAATCAAATGTCTGATCTACTTAAATATGTCATCATTCGCAAGCATACATCCATTCTAGTAAATAAATAAATTAAAGATTGTCATACAATCAAATAAAACGTTGATTCATGAAGCGGTAAAGTGTCACCTTTAAAATGCATTACATTTTTGAATGTCTCTCCAGTGCACCTGCCTATTTATACTGTGTGTGTATTTTGAACATTAAGGCTATTTAATGAGCACAATAAGCAATCTGTCAAGCATTTCAAGTTCTCATATATCAGCTGTAGCCCTTTGCAGAGACAAGAGCGGTCCGAAAATCAGACCCAAGACTGCAAACCTAAAACAGTCTGGCAAAGGTTGATTCAAAACAGAACCGCTGGACTGAGCGAAGATGAAGATAAACTGGAAAAGATTTGGTTTTATTCAGACAGGATCTTTTTCTTTCACACTGACTCAGACTGTCTGGAAAATAGCATGAAGTTATGATAGAAGGCCAAAAAGACAAGGTCAACAACCTACCTTAGAGGCTACTGTTGTTGATGCTAGAGGTTTGAGCGAGCACAAAGCTATCGGTGCAATGCTGACTGCTGGAGGACAAGGAGCGACGCGGCGACCGCTGGAAGCGACTCCGTCGGTTGAGGTAGCTGCCAGCTGTCCACGTCCTCTGTCTTTTACGGAGGTACTCCTTGTAGTTCTTGGTCAGCAGGGTGTAGAGGAATGGATTGATGCAGCTGTTACTGTAGGTCAGACAGGTGGTCAGATAGTTAATGTTTCGCTTGGCCTTGGTGGAGAGATCCAGCTCGGGCTTAAACTGACCTAGAAGCTGCCAGATCCAGAAAGGCAGAAAGCAGGCCCAGAACAGAAGCACAATAGTGAAGATAAGATACAAGACCTTCTGGTTTGGGAGCTTCTTGGTCTGCTTGAAAGTCTCAGTTTGGGAAATCCAGTAGGTTCGTGCCAGGCGTGTGTATAGGTACCCGATTATCACCCCTGGAGCTACAATACTGGTGCCAAAGAGAAAGGAGATGTAGATTTTATATGAGAGAGGGCTCAGAGTGGGTTGACACATTGGCTTGGAGCTTTCCGTCATCAGCTGGACGCTGATAATCATGGGTAAGGTGAGAATCAGTGAGGCCGTCCACACCAAGAGAGCGATTGCTTTTCTGTAACTCTTCGAGCGTTTGACTGTATCCAGAGGTTTGAGGACAGCAAAATAACGTTCTGTGCTCATGACAGTAAGGGTGAAAATGCTTGCATGCATTGTAAGGAAGTCCATGCTGATGAGGATCCGACATCCGGCATCTCCAAAATACCAGCCCTTCAGGAAATGCGTGCACACCACAAATGGAATCGTGAGTAAGTAAAGCAGATCAGCTAGTGCCAGGTTGATGATGTAGATGTACATAGAGGCTGCCGAGCGCATGGAGTGGCACATGACCACGAGCGTGTAGATATTTCCAGACACACCCACCAGACACATTAGGGACAGGATGGTGCCAATGGTGAAGGTGGCAGCCATGTCTTTAGTAGAAGCTTCTACTGGAAGCTCAGTGACGTTGGAAACCTTCTCCACCATCGCCACTATGGGCTCCATTGACACAGTGGTCATCTCTACAGAGGAATTAATGGTAAAAAAGTGGTCAAATAGTTATTGAACAGGAAGTGGTTTCACTTACAGACTTATTTTGTAATTATGAATGAAATAAAGATTTTCTTCAGTGATTTTAATCTACGATACCGGTCAATTCAAAGGTCAATCTTAAATTCGTTTTATGTTATGACTATACTATAAAATTATAAATTGAATAATAAAAAACTGTTTTATAACTTGTGGGGCATATTAGGTGTTTTTAATAAACTATGTTTTAACCTGTGGTACATGTAAGGTCAAAATTTTTTAGTGTGCCATAAATTCTGCCAAGAAAATCAGCACTCCTATCAATGAGAGGTGGATTAACTTTCTCACTACTTGATGTAATAGCTTTAAAGTCAGCTGATTTTAATTAACTACTTCTATCAAATTACTAATGCTTAAGCATCAACAAAATATTTAAAGCTAGATCCTACACCCTCAAAATAATGAACTACCATATTGGTTAAATCATTTCATATAAGTGACCAAATACAAGAAGCAAAAATAATGCTTTACCTTGATTGGATTCCTCAGATGGCGTAGCTCCAAGCAGACAGAAGTTTAGCATTTGTAATGAGTCCAGCTCATGATTTCTCCTTAGAGTTTACTCCTGGATTCCTACCACGCTGTCAGCAAGAATCCCTTGAATGGCAAAATGAAACCATTCCAGTAGACCAAAAAGAAATTACTTAAGCTGTGTCATGTTTGTCAGGACACACAGATCACCTCAGTACAAAAAAACGCAAATTAGTCATAGGCAGGTGCTTCAGTCATCTAAACAACTTCAGTTGTTTTCAGCAGAACAATCACTATATTCCAAACCTGAGTGCAGATAAGAAAAATCCTACAGTTTCAGAACAACAAAAAAAGTGATACGAGGGGGAAAAGGGCACAATCCTCTTAGATGGATATGCCCAAGGAGGCGATCACTTTGAGCTACAGCTGGATTTTGAAACCCTCTCCTCCACTGAGAGTGCGTGCCTGTGAGCTAGAAAGAGAGAGAGCAACTCACACACTAGCATAGAGTGGGAGGGGAGAGGAAAGGAGGGGGAGGGGGAGAGAGAGATTGGTTGGGGGGAAATGTATTGTGAGGAGGCACTCTGGAAATGTGTGTGCTTGCTTGTGATATTTGTGAATGACTAATGAGCTATTACCTGAGCTCATTCATTCAACAAGCGGACAGAAGATTGCCACACATGGGGATTTGTATTACACGTTTGTGTTTCTGTGTCTCCAAATAAAGAGAATTAATAATGAAACACAGAACATAATGTACCATATCAAGCTGCTCTCAAAATGAAATCAAGCAAACAGGTTTAAGGTAAATGTTTTTTTTTGTTTTTGACAGAGGCGATTAAGCTTTTCCTTCCGTCAAAGTTCCTGTTAGCGATGTCATCAACATTTTTTCCACTTTGGTGTTCCAAGATAAACATTTTGCAGTGTTGATTTCATATAATAAGCATAGACCGAGTCTTGACAGGCAGGAATAATCACGACTGGCCGAAGTGGGTGTACCACACTTTGACAAGTCCTTTAATGATGGCATGTTGTTTAACCCAAAGGTCATCCCTTTAAATAATACCCTGAAAGACTATTCTCAGTGGGTACTTAATGCATACCTGGGAGTTTTCAGCACTTTTATTGAAGAAAGCCAGCCTTGTTCAATTTTTTTTTTTTTTTACAAAGATATGTTACCCTTATAAAAAGGATTCCACATTCAGAACTTGTTTATGATTAGAGCTGAAGGATGTTGAGATGGCATGGATTTAGAATGAACTTTACACAGCTTACTCCCACATTTTTACTGGATCTGCTGTGTTATGGAGTAATACATTGTCTCTTTTTTTTTTCAAAGAACATTTCTATCAAAAACATATCTCATGGGAAGGGTGAGCAAAAACAATTAATGCATAATGTATCATGAACTAACAAATTATTTTTCACAACATTTAATAGTATAAGGTAATTAAGAAATATACTATTGTTTATTTTTAATTCTATCTTGTTTATAAATACACTAGTATAAATGTAAACAATTTTAAATGTGTGTATATATATATATATATATATATATATATATATATATATATATATATATATATATATATATATATATATATATATATCAGTATATATACTGATATATATATCAGTATGTACATAAATTAATATTAACCTAAATTAATAAATGCTAAAATTAAAATGTCATTTTCATTGTTAGGTTCATTGCAAATTAAAGTCATGATTTAACAGATATTATGATGTACATTCACATGAAACGTATACAAGATTTAAAAAAAAAATGTAGGTTGAGGAATTGATTCTATCCATCAGGTATTTATTGGATTCAGGCATATTTGAATTTGAGCTTGGTCATTAATACAAAAATGGGTAGTTTTAAGCTGACAAAATGATTGGAGAAGCCTGGCAAACATCATCGGTATGTTTTCACTGGAAGATTGTGTTTTCATTACAAATTATGAGGTCATTTATTATTATTATTTTGTAATTATTATTTTGCCCCAAATATAACATGCATGCAAGATCATTAAGATTCAGCATACTAACTAGCTTAATGTTAAACCTGCGCATTAAAAATAAAATAAAAATTACTAGTGTTAATATACGGGGTTTGTTTTTGCGAGGGCTGGGGGTTGCATATGCATTTTGTTTTTGTGACTATAAAGGAGCCCAAAGCTCTCCACTGCAATTAGCATACAGTGTTAGTATTCATGTGGCAGTTGGTGTGATCTGATGTTGAGTTAACACATGAGCAAAATTAATGCCGGCCTCCTTCATCATGCAATAAGTCCATGCAAATGTGCCCCGGCACCATTTCAATTAATGGGGGACCATGAGCCGGAGAGAGGTCAGAGCAAATGCCGGACCACTCATTCAGAAGTACGCCAACGTCACCTCATTGCAATCAATGGCGCTGGGCTTATCAGAAAAGACATTAGGATTAGACTCCATCAATTCAAGAAAAAAGGGGAAAACCAGCCAAATGAATATTGCATATTCATGTCTCTGCATGGAGTCATCTGGACTCCTCGGGAATTCAGATCTCAGGCTTTAATATAGCCAGGTTCATTTGATGGCACACTGCCTCGGCTGGTAAATAAAGTTCAAAGGGCTGGAAATGAGGTTTGGAGTATTTTTGCCCTTTCAGATATAGATGTGAAATGCTAGTTGATAGTATGCTCTGGTGCATATGGAAAACACCATCCACAGTTCTAGTATTTTAGACTAGATTGTCATTTGTTTCAGAGAATATTATTTGTAGGTCAATTATTTTGCTCTCGAGCAAATTAGCTGTTGCTGTCTCTGAGGGCCAAAGATCATCGTCAAATTTTGGGCCTGTTTTTACTTGGACTCCAAAACCACTCTCACATTAATAGATGTTGTGCTGGTCTCCTGTGGCTCCTGTAAAAATCACATCTGGAGGACCTCAGGAAGGGATACATGGGAAAGGTAGGAGGAATACAATATGCAATAGAAAATGACAGTTGAGTCATAAACTGAACAACAAGAAATCAATGCAAAGTTGAGTGGTATTATATGCGTCATTGTCTGTTATTGTAATAACAGTGTACAGACTGATCAACAGATATGTGGGAGTAATTGCAGGACAAGGCCTGGTTCTTGTCTGGGTGTTGGTTTGTCCCGTAACTGATGATGGCCAACTGATGGGTCCAATTGCACTAAACTGTAAGGTTTTGATATCAATTTGATGTCAGCCAATGAAGGCTATGTGGGATCTGACAAATCGGAGTCAGTCTAGGACAGTCACACTATGTCTGTTTGTGACCCTGGACCACAAAACCAGTCATAAGGGTACATTTTTCAAAAAACATCATCTGCTGAATAAACAGGCTTTCCATTGATGTATGGTTTGTTAGGATAGGACAATATTTGGCCGAGATACAACTATTTGAAAAATCTGGAATCTGAGGTTGCAAAATAAAAAAAATCAAGTCTTTGAAGTTTTTCAAATTTAGTTCTTAGTAATGCATATTACTAATAAAAAAAATGAAGATTTAATATATTTACAGTAGGAAATTTAAATATTTTCATGGAACATGATCTTAATATCCTAATGATTTTTGGCATAAATAAAAATTTATAATTTTGACCCATACATTTAATTTTTGTCCATTTCTAAAAATATACCCCAGCAACTTAAGACTGGTTTTGTGTGGAGCAAAATTAAAGAATGTCTAAAATGTAAGCTGCTTGTTATCATGTTATTGAACATCTGATTGATTTTGTGTTGTTTAATAAACTTCTGTACAGAAAGTAATATGCTAGCAAAACTGTGCCAAACATCCAACATCTAAAAGATCAGCAAACCTTTCAATCACTACATAAATACATGACATCCATCTCTTAAGCGAGGATTTACTGTCCTTGTGGACGCTTGTCTGGTGAAGAAGTGCTTGGCCCGCTGCAGCCTTTGCCAGGGTTGATTGACAGCAGGAAATCACCTTATGAACACAATGTTCTTAGATACATGGAATGTCAAGGAGAGTCACATGTTGTTATGACTTTGATGAAGTGTTTCACTCTGCCTTGTGTCAGGACAACGCATCTGCTGACAGCAGTCTTTCAAATGCAACTCTAAAGTTCTACAGAGTCTGGAGACACCGTTAACCCTGCACTTCAGCAGTGATTGAATGAGCAAAGACGTGGCTAAAGTTACGCTGTGGTCTGAGAGGTTTTAGTGCCTCTGTAGGACCCTTACTAATTAGTTTGAGCCATGGTGTCATATTCCTGCGTTGTCTGGTGCTCTGACACCACAGTCACCCAGAGGAAAACTTTACTGCTAAGACATTTCTCTGACATAGGTTACTGCCACTTAGTGGAGATCCTCAGTTAGGCATTTTTTATGCAACTTAAAGGTAAAGCATGTCATTTCTGCACCCCTACCAACAACCAAATGGAATTTTAATTGTTTATTTGAGTGACTATAATGTCACTGGCTCAACCAATGGTGTTAGTTTTGGGGCGGGATTTTCTTTTTGCCCGAACAAAGGATGGTGGGGGAGTGTCTGAAACAAAAATGACGGAGCAAAAATGTTCGCATGACATTTTTTTTTTCTTCAGAAAACAAGACTTCCATCTCACGTGATTTTGCTTCTTAATGTATTTTAATTTATGAATGCTTAGATATCCGTACCAGAAACAAGACAAAAATACTAAGGTAGGACCTTTTTTTTTTTTGCAGTGTATTACATCACAATTAAGTTTAATGTGTTTTTCATTAAACTCATTAAAAAAAAAATCTTCTCAAAATAGCTACAAAATCAATTTGGATATATTATCACAGATAATATCCCTTTTACAATAAATGTCTATTTTGTCTGCAAATCTGAGCAGAGTCTGTGACAGTTCTGAGAACTCTGAAGTAGACACATGAGAGATTCCCACGCCGTTTTCTCATGGGGGGAAATCTGAGAAACCGAAGACTTAATTTGCACTTTGTCTCTGAGAGATTTTCTCTGATTTGTTTTCTCTCTTAAAGGCACTTCTTGATCAGCACTCATGTATCAACTTAATCTGTAGCAAAACCTCAGTGGGATACTGACTGTGAACACGTCTCCTTGCCATTTTAAGCCTTTATTTTCGTCACTGTTTGTTTGTTCACAGGAACCATTTTGAACAGGTTATTCAAAGGTTCACAAAAACACGGAATAGAAAAGCTTGAAAGAAATAGGAACACTTTTTCCTGCATTATAGGCTTAAAGGAAGGAGCGAAAAGGAAGAGAGAGACAAAGTGAAAGAGAGATAGATATGCCCGATTTTATTATTAATAGCTGAGTGGTATGCACAACCTAACACCATACTGCCCTCTAGCAGCATCTGAAAGTTTAATACGGTTTATTTTCATGCATCCCTGAGAGCCAATCCCAACCTTAAATAGAGCTCTAATATATATTCCAGCCACATATTAACTTAATAATAAATTTATAATTGAAACAAAGTCAGAGCTGTTGCCCTGTAGACTTGTAAGAAGACTTGCATATCATTTGTTCACAGCAAAGCTTTGATGCTCATGCATTCTCAAATAAAATAATCAAAACATCCAAATGAAAAATAATAATAATAAAAATAAAAATAATAATAATAATAATAATCAAACCATATATTATATGATATACTGTAGCAAAAAAGTCAGGTGTACTTTTGATTTTCCATGCATCTAAAAAATAAGTGCTTGCACGTCTTCAAAAGTAAAAAGGAAGATGACTGAAGCAGAAGGTCAAAAGCTGCAAACTATTTCACAAATATCTGCAACAGCAAGGATACACATCTAAAATATTGCTCACTTCCCAGGCTTCAAACGTCAGTTAATGCATACTCTTTGATTAAAAAAAAAAACTGACGTTTGAAGCCTGGGAAGTGGGAAGTATTTTAGATGTGTATCCTTCTTGGCTGTTGGAGATAATTGTGAAATAGTTTGCAGCTTTTGACCTTGTGGTTCGGTCTTCTTCCTTTTTACCTTTTTACATTTTTATATAATCATGTGATGATTTAGATGATTGTATTCATAAACACTGCAACCAGATTCATAGCAAGTATTAAAACTTTTATAAACTGAGAAATTAATCCAGCCATGAAGCTTTGGCTGCTCGGTTAATTTAGCAATTTGCTGAAAGAATGAAAGAACGCTCACCTACAGATGTCATCCAGCAAATCAGTTATGATGAATGTAATTAACATTCAGAAGAAGAATTTAAGAAGAATCGCTTATTGTATCCCCCAATTGTAAGTCGCTTTGAATAAAAGCACCTGCAAAACGACAAAATGTAAATGTAAGCCAAGCCACTCCTGGCACACTGTACACTGAGCTTCATATTTCCTGTGGAGAAAAGACTCATGCATTATGGAAATATTTATTTTTATATTGATGGCTGTCTCACCAATGTTTAAACCCTATTATGCAAAAATACTGTTTTTAGGATTTCAAATTGCATTTCATATAAGCAACTAGGCATTTTAAATTTTGTTATACTTGTGCAGGCAGCTATGCTGGAGTAAACCATTATAAATGGATGCATTATTTCCTTTCTTATTCCTCTTTGAAGTACTTTACAGACCGCACAGACTTTTTTTTACTAGTAAAAGGTCTGCTATAGTGCCTCCCCAACTATCTACAAAGCATTTGGATCTATCCATTTATTTTTACAGCAGTATAGAGGTCAAGAACCCAGAAATAAGTTTCATGATGAGTCACAGCCTCTTTCACCCAAAATCTGGGTTATGTATTGTTGTTTTTGGAAATGTCCTCTGCCACTTCTCCTCCCCTGAAACCAAAACCTAGAGAGGCATGAGATTAATAGACTCAGCCTTATGTAAAAAGGCATAGGCTCATATCATAAATTACCTTGCTTAATACTTCTTTTATGCAGACCTTGGATGACCCCAAATGGATTCACAAGGGATAGAAGCAGTGAAAAAGCATGTAGAGAATGGGAATCGGCTGGCACACATCACTTATCAAGCAGAGGTCATACTAGCATCAATGTCATTATAGTCAGACCACAGCCGATCCTCCCTATACGCAAAATAGACAAGCTGAATTTGGCCAGCAGTTATAAAAACATGAATGATTATTTGTTTTAATGTGATGCCCTGTCACCCTTTCTACGTAGAAAACAAGTCAAATCGTGTAATGTGAATGTTGTGCATTCTTGCTCAAGACTAAAAAAATTAGTTGAAAGCATACCGAGCCATGGAGGAGACAGGGTTTCTCAAGCTCTTTCTGCAAGCGCGATTCATGACAGAGGGAAGCGCGGACAAATGCATTTCATTCAATTGTTCTTAACCACTCATATCCCCATCCCCTACGACACAGTTTTTCATAGGGCCCCCAGAAGTCTAAGACTGGCAATGAGTCAGAACTCACCAACACCCTACTATTACCATGGCTGTTAATTGTCTTTAGTGACACTTCACATCTCCTCGGACCACTCTAGTGTCAAGTCGCAGTGTTTTTGTCTGTAGAGCAGATATTTATTGTTGTTCTCTCATTATACTCTCCGCTTGGGGAAATCTCTTGTGTATGCCAGCACCATGCCAATCAAATACCAAGAAAAGCCTCCAATCATTTCGCTGCAAGCCAAGCGAATGTTTGTTTATCAGCAGAGTGGACACGCTGTTGCGTTTTGAATGTCGAAATTGCAGTTGAAAGAAACTGGCTCAGAGCCTGGGATACAGAGCACAGGGTGCCTTTGAGTTGTGCTTCCAATTTTGTTAAGCTGTTTTGTGTGTCTCTATTATATTTTGGGAAATTGAGCTACCTTGTGTGCAGTGCAATCCACTTATCAGCTGGACTTCACTGTTACGATTACAGAAAGTGAAATATACAATTAAACAAGAGTAATACAAGTGTCAAACTGAGCTGTGTACACATTCCAGACCAAGGAAACATTTTTTTTTTTTGTAATTGTAATATTGTTCCAGTGTTTTCTATGGTGTTGCATTGCACATTTTCTTAGCAGAAGCTTCCTGCTAATACACAAGTAACATAAAATAAATAATTTCTTTAGTAAGTAGTTGTGTAATAAGAGATACAGTATATTGTACAGACAGTCAGTATGGCACAATAAACACCTTGAGGGTGATACAAAATCACAATGTCAGGTTTATTTACCAATAATGGCCAGCTGACTGTACATTATTCCTTAATTACTTATCTGTTGTTCTTGTTTTGCACTTAAAAAAGCTGTTATTTTGTCACACATCTTGTTCTGGTTGTCTAAAACTTTTTATTAGCTTTTGTGGGTTTCATCAAAAGGTGAATTTATCATTTTGGTACAGAGAGAGTCTGTTTCAAATCAAAATGAAATTGGGTTAAAATTAAACATTTATGCAATTATAAACGAGGATTTAAGAGGAATACTGTGTCCTCTGCTCATCCTGATTTCCTAAAGGGAGTCTGTGTTCAGAGATAAGTGGACTTACATGAAGGGTGAGAGCTTTTTGACCTCCAAGAAGTGGTACAGTGTGCTTCAGTTTGCTTCAAGTACATATTTTTTGGAGGATGTTTTGATTTTCTTTCTAGAAAACAAGATAATAATCCTGATTAAGAAAATTATTGTTATTAGGAGTACACCGAAGGGTTAGAGGGACCTTGCCCCTTGAGCTAGAAGCTAAATTAAATGATCACAAACAGGATTAGTCAACAACAGACCAATGCAAAGAGAGAAACACATTACTCATCTCTGAAAGGGGACAGCAAATCTCCAAAATACCTCTCTATTGTCCTTCCCAAAGTGATTAGTCAAAGCTTCAAATGAGATGCAAACTTCCTTTTTGAAAGCCTGAGCTAAACTACAATGCACGCTCTTTGCACGCATGAATTGTGAAGCTCCTCACAATTGCACTAACACAACTGGAATGCTTAATGCACAGAATCAGAGTGTGGCAGCTGGTTGTGTGTGAATTATTGAAACAAGTCAGTGACATGTCTGCAGGAGCAAGTTAGTCTCCAACAGACTTTGACAAGAACCTGATCCCGCCCGGCTATTTCGTTTATTTAACATAACTTAAAGGAACCATTCTCCTGAGATTTAAATGCACAAATATTCACAAAATAAATATTAACAGTTCTTTGATATTTTAAACATAGTGAGACTCAAATCTCATTAGTATATGTGTCACATATGCCAATGAGCTGAGTCAGGCTTGGTGCCATTGGCTCACGAGGGAAAGCTTTTCAGTGACTTATGAGTTGAAATCAGTCTTTGAAGTCAGACTCACTAATGTATGACTTTATTAGACTTGAAATATCCCAGCTATCAGAGAATGTTCTAAGACCTTTGGCTAACATTCTGGCAAGGTTCTCTCAAAGTACAAACGTTCTTCTTGTAACGTTAACAAAATGTTCATTCAGAGTAATCTTGTCTTTAAAAATGTTCTTAAACTGTTAGCGTGGACACTTAAAGGGTTAGTTCAGCCAAAAATGAAAATTATGTCATTGATGAGGGTGTCATGTCGTTCCAAACCCGTGAGACCTCCGTTCATCTTCAGAACACAGTTTAAGATATTTTAAATTTAGTCCGAGAGCTTTCTGTCCCTCCATTGAACCTGTGTGTGCGGTATACTGTCCATGTCCAGAAAGGTAAGAAAAACATCATCAAAGTAGTCCATGTGACATCAGAGGGTCAGTTAGAATTTGTTGAAGCATCGAAAATACATTTTGGTCCAAAAATAAAAAAAATGAGGATGTCGTGCACTCAATCGCAACAGACCCGGAAGAGAAGACAATCCTGAATAAAGTCGTAATCTTTGTTACCTATTTGTTAAAAAGATAATCTTTAGTTTTCCCCCTAGTTCCCCTTTAGTTTTTTCATTGTTCTGGATTAAAAAGTGGGATGCATTTTGAAGAGTGGACCCTTACCTTGAAATGTGTGCTGGTATTTCTTGGAATAGTCCGAGCTGACCAGAACTATAGGCGATGAAATGTACTGTAAGTACTGCCGTGCACTTTGCCTATGTTTAATAAATAAAATAAAAAAATTATGTATATATATATATATATATATATATATATATATATATATATATATATATATATAGCAGTTATATAACAGTTTGATAACTGTTAATATACATTAACAGTTTCATGAAAAAATTTTAACCAGGAAATACTGCTTTTAATATTAATATATATATATATATATATATATATATATATATATATAGTAATTGTAGGCTCTCCTATTGTAGAAGCAGCAGCATTAAACTTCCTTTTGTTTTGTTTTTTTTAAAAGAAAGGAAACGGTAATACAGAGTTTAAAAATTTTTAAATATTAAGCACTATTCTTTTATTCTAGCACTATTCCACATTATCTAATTATAATTATTAAACATGATAAAAACATTAGTGTTTTGTATAATAATCCATCTCATGGACAAATCTTTATATACAAGTATGATATGCTGGAGGTTTCAAACAAAATGGTGACACCAAATTTATAGAATATTGAAGGGTACGGTTGACTAGACCCCAATACATGAAGAACAAAATGAAAACTGGATCGTAATACACTGCAGAGTGAGGGCAGACTAAAGGGTTAGTGATCCTACAATAGTTTCATCCCACCCTCAGTGAGCCAAGACCGTTTGGATCGGTGTTATATCATGTTAGAGAACTGATTTCTGAAAAGAAGCACCTTTAGAATTCGCAAAGATCGATTTCAAACCAATTGACATGATTTATCACTGTGTACAAATCTTTTGAATTTGAATACAAACTCACTGCTGCCTTGAATGGACATGTTTTCAATGTGGCGATGCACATGCTGCGGTTCCTTTTGACATAAAACTAAGCAGGGCATTAATGTGAACAACATCAGAGTGTCTCATCTGTCTGAATATACTGGAATGAAAAAGAAGCCAGAAGTGAGCTGTATCACACCCCACAAAAAAAAAAAAAAAAAAAAAAACATTGTTCAGTTTTAGTTTTTGTTGCGATTTCAGAACTGATTGAATTATTTTTGACACATTGTAGGAGGCCCAATTTTTGCCTAATTTTATGTGACCAATGTATAGTCAGATAAACTGTATTTGAAGAAAAAGTAATAGTTATGTTTTTCAGATTCTTTGTTATTCAGATGCAATACCCTATCATGTCTTGTTTTCTCTAGATCTAAAATGTCAAACAAACTGTCAAGATTTGACCATAGAACAACACTATTGTTTTAACTGCTTAAGCTCTAGAGTGGTATTGAAGGCTTATCCCCTCAAGTGAAATCCATGATGCTTTCACACTTGTCCTCTATAAGCCATAAATAATTCCTGAGGTGTCACACTGTCTTAGGAATTGAATGAATCATCAGAGGTTTTCACAAAGTGGAGAAAGTCTTTGACCGTATCTGGGTTGCATTATATACCAAGGGAGCTGCAGAAGCTCGAGGGAACTCAGTCTGAGAGCATCTATCTTTAGCACTTAACATGACATGCAATGTGAGACAGAGATCCTACATTCAGAGAAAACTTATCCTTATACATCTTATACATTTATAGAAATATATATTAGGAAAAACATCCACAATATATTTACTTGTCTTATATTAAGAGTTAGGGAAAGAAAATAAAACATTGTATGTTGTCATTCATTTGCATAGTCATATCAGAGACATCTTTCTAAAAACAACTGTAAATGGCCAAGCCACAATTGAACTAAATCTGCAGTGTAGTGTCTGGTTCCCTAAAAAGGAAACAGGGAGTTGGTACAATGACATTCCACTTATCATCTCAATCTATAACATTCAAACAGTTCAACAAAGTTTGGCAATGTTCCCACGTGAAGAATCAAGAACATATCGAGACGTGAAGAGCTGAACGGCCTTAGACCTTAACAACAGGAAGTGGATGAGATAACATCAGCAGATCATAACCCTAGACTCTTATCGCATTAATGTACTGTATGCCACACACAATGTACTGCACACAAGTCTGAACCAATGGCCTAAACAGACATACAGCACTAGTGTGAAAACTGCTCACCACAAAACTTTTTTGCGGTTTCGTTTTCTCTAGAATAGGCAAATTAATGACAGTGACCAAATGTGCTGAATAACATGAAATATGGCTTGGGAGAGCTCCATTTCTTTGTACTGTTTATTTTATGTTCTAAAATACTTTTATATGAAGGGTGTCTGTCACTACATGGCCGACGTGCAGGATTCCTCCTCCTGTGATTATCTTGGGTGGATCGAGCTTCTGTTTGGAACAGGAGATACAGCCTATTAGTCAGCCTGCATTTAGCTTCTTCAACCATTATGTAGGTTTAAGAATACAGGAGACAGGCAATGTTATAGGTTTTAATGGCTTGTGAAGGGTTTTGGGTTTTTAGCATCTCATTGTTGAGTGATCTCATTAAATGGTCTTGTACTTCATTGTGCTGATGATTTGTGTAGGGCTGAGGTACAGCACAAGCATTTTTAAGGGGGTTAATGCCATAAGGACTACAGTTTTCCTTGATGTTAATACTCAATACTCAAAACATCCTCCCTAGTGCAAAAAGTGTTTTTATAGAAACCAATGCCACAAGCACGCTTGTTTTAATGCCGCTTAGTGTATTTTTGCAACTTTGAGTATTTCAAAAAACAAAAACAAAATTCTGTTTTAGTTTAGCAGTGGAAGATAAGAACCACACACACCTTTAGTAAATGAAGAAACGTCATGTTTAGTCAAAAGCTGGTGACAAATTCCAGAAAACAATTCACGCTGGTGCCAGTGGTCTAATATCTAATATCATCTCTCATTATCAATCAAGTACTTTGGTGCACTCTTGAGGCCAATAAACAAAAGGGATTTAGAATGATGTATGGCCCTATAAATCAAAAGAATAAAAAAGTCACAGACATTCAGAAATATAATGTCTGTTTGACATGAAACAATAACATTTTAGGACAGACCTGTCCATAGAGATGGCAAACTGACTAGGGCCGGTTCCCCGATAACGCTCACTCTTAGCGCGCTAAGAAGACCTCGAAAGATATATCTTACCAAAGTTGTTTATGTTCCTATATGTGTTCCCCGAAGTGTCCCTTAGGAAGCTTCTTAGCACGCTGTCTCTTACGTCCGACGTTACAAGAGCGCTGTCCAAAGTGAGGGTGCTGAATTAGTTGGCGTCGATTGCTCATGAATCGATTATCCACTTCACGCGAAGGTGCAATACAGCGTTAAGACAGACAACACGTTCTTACAGTAACATTTATTTTAACATAGTTTAAGTTATCAGTAGAATATAGACTATAAATTAAATGATCAAATGGTCAGTAATATGTTCACACGATATGTTATGACGGTTAGACGAACTGGGTATCGCTCGCTAATCTTCCCTCTTTATCCCTTTGTGGCGCTTCTTGACATGGGTTTAACGACTTCTAAAAATTATATAATACACTTTTATATTAATGGTAATGTACAATCAGAATTGATTGGCAAGCAGCTGCAGTTACTTATGTTAGATGCGGTATTGAATGCCATTGGTTAATGTTTTCAATAAAAAGCAACCTATTTACAATGAACAGAGAGAGAGAGTTAGATACAGAATATGCTGGGGAAGCAACGTAAAAAAAAGGGCACAAAGCTTCTCGTCAGAGGAACTTGAAGTGTTGCTGGACCTTGCCACCAGGTCAGAGATCACACCCCTATAGATGGTCCACTCTCCCACGACCTCGATGAAGCTCTCTGTAGCAAAAAAAAAAAAACTAGACCTAGCGCAGGTCTGAGAAGGTCCAGCAGCTCCATAATGAGCTGTCTTGGGTGGCGATTTTTTTTGTATATATATATAGCCACGTAAGGCAAAATGTCAAAAGGGCTTAAGTTTTGCCGAATAAAAAAATTGACATGGACTAAACGGCGGCTCCGTCTTTGATTCAATACAAGGACACGTTGGATCGCTGCCATAGTTGGTCGCTTACTGGACACCACCATGCTTACCCATTTATAGATCTTAGCCATTTAGAGCCAAATTGTTTGCCGGATTTTCATTATCAAAAGTGATTGCCAATTCGCTTTAATTACATTACAAAATAGCCTAGGCCAATTACCACCATATTAGTTCTGAACCACATAAAGTTAACTTCATAAATAGGCCTGTATCCTTTGCGAACATAATTTATTATGAGTCTTAAAATGTCCATAACATAAAATCATTGTTGAGCTACAATATTGTCAACATACCATAGTTTGACCTCAAAATTAAAAAAAAATACTGCTGCACAGTGGCGGTGACTAGCGTTTTGAGCTCTAACAACGCTACGAGAGAGCATACGAATGGTCCAGACCAACCTTACGAAACTGTGACTTACAGAAGATATACTTAGCGTACGAAGGTGTCGTGAATCATGCCATAAGGTTAAGAGAGAGGTTAAGGAATAGGTTTAGAACTACTTAGCAATAAGAACGTTTTGGGGAACCGGGCCCAGATCTCTTACGAGATTGTTTCTGAATATTTCTGCACAGATGTTCTGTCTAGAATCTAAACAGTTTAAAATCTAAAATATGATCATGATGAATATTAAATGTATTTTTTGGCAGATAACATAAAACTATTCTCTGTTCTTAAAACACGCTCTAATATTCGGCTCAAGCTTCTTCTACTGTATATGTAAACATAACATTAAACATGTTTACAATTTCTGGAAGACAAATGCATCCCTTTGTGTTTACTGTTTTGCACTTCAATGGGATTAGCATTAGATTTTTGGTATTGAGGGCATGAGCCATGAGTATTATCATTCACTTTTACAATTATTTTTTATTTCTTTAGTTCCTTGGATACTTGTGAATGTAATATAAATCTTGCTGTTTTTCTTTGACAGGATAATACAATTTTGATGTTTTTTTTGTACAGACATCATGCAATTTCAGGTATTTGTTATGCTATTGATTTCTTGTGCACCTCACTCCACAGAATAATGATGGGATCCGGGATCAATCTCTATGTATTTCTCTGCACTAATTTATTGTACACATGAGAAAGAATGATAAATGAGGACAGAATGTGAGACTTTGGAATAAAACCACTGACAGGCAGAAAGAATATAAACATTTTTTTTTTACCGTTATGCACTGAAGTTTAATTTTGATGTGAACTTTTAACATCAGAGTGAAACCTATCAAAATCCATTCACAGGTCCAACAACAACAACTGCTGTTGCCCTAAAAGACCCAAGAGGTTCCTGGGGCCCTGAACTGCCAGCGCTAAGGAACCAGATACAGTGACTCCAACAGGATAAAGACTTTAACAGGCTCAGACCGGGTCCCCAGGCTAGACCACAGGGTCCTGATTCCTGAACTCCTCATTTAAGACAAGACAAATGGCGTTAAGGTATGTGTAATTGAATGATAGTTAAAAATGCCAAAGAAAGTTATCTACCCTGTCTTTTTCTGACTTTTCTTAAAGTGTACTTGCTGAGAAAAAAAAAAAAAAAAAAAACTTTTGGCTGGTAAACGAGGCCTTTGAGTTTTTAAGTCACCTAAAATGTCTCTTGAGGTGTTGTTTCCCCAAATGTTTAGCCAAGGCAATTTATCACAATTTTCATCGGGAACGGCGTCATGTTTTGGAAGTCACATTGATGGAGTCAGCGTGTTTAGTAAATGAAGTTATCATAGATTTTCCAATATTCATCTTCTGCATGGAGGAGATTGAATACCAAAGTTCCTCAGATATTAGGTTTCATTTTAGGAGTGGGAATCCAGGGACAAGCCAGATTGCTAATATGATCTACATGCAAGGAAGCACAGTGGAGGTTAATTGTCATTTCCTCCTGGGGATGTTTTCCTTTTCCATCTGGTCACTTCAAGATGTTTTCCAGGATTTTGCAGTTTCATGGAAAAGCTGAGTGGGAACATCATCCCCTTCTTTCAGTGTCAAAGAAGAGTTTATACTGTGATATGTTAGCGTTTGAAGTATAAAATTATTAAATAATATAGCAAACAGATGGCACTCTCCATTTCCATTCTTTTGTTTTAGCATCACCTAGTTCAAAATATTTCACACTAAAGATATCCTTGAAGTATAATTACACACCACTATTAAAGCATTTATACGGTAACCAAATGTCTGGTGCAATGCAGAGTTATACAGAAAATCATTTAAGTGCTTTGCACATCCAACAATAATTATGAACACCATCCTGATGCATACCACTCGCAATGCATTCTGCCCATGCATAATTCAAGTGGGAATGGAGAAAGCTTATGTAGATTTGCTAAAGTGAAGAGAGTAAATCATTCAGAAATTGGTCCAATGACAAAAACAAGGTTCAAACACACTGAAGCCATATACAACTGCAGCCAAAGATTTGGACTGCATCCAGTGCTATGAAGCAAAAAAGGGTATATTACAGAGTTAGACTTTGTGAAATGCAAGCTTTCCTGAGTTTTAAAGGAGCTCTGCAGATGTGCCGATTATCTCTCATGAAAACCAAAAGGGAATCGCTCCAGTGAGCACTTGACAACAGCTTCAATCAACACGCATTTTGATTCTGAGTGAGACTTCAGTGTAAGAATTAAATGCACTTTTACTTGCATGTGTGTAGTGTAAAATATAAGGGTAGGGAGGCAGAATATGTACTGTAAATAACCTCTTATTATATTCAAGGTAGTGGTTCTCAACAAAAAAGACTACTAGAAGGTTGCATTTCAAAGCCATTTTAAAATTATCTTTCAAAATAATTCATAATAAACTTGATGAGGATAATCTTTGCACGGTAGTTCTTAATTTAAGTGCTGTTTTTCAGGTCATTAAGAGCAGAGAGATGAAAGCAGTGAACTTTGATTTAACAAGACACCCCATTTTCTCATAGTTTTCTCCTGGTCCACTCTCGACCTCAATGCAGAATTTGAGTCGTGTTTTATTTCTTTTTGCTGGTCCTACATTGCAGACTGATCTGCCAAGCAAAATGGAAAAAGAGTCCTCTCAACATTTTAATTCAAGAACAAAGTTCTTGAGACTTCTTTAATGACAAAATGTTCAAATGTTTTGCTTTTCTCAGATTTTTTTTTAATGTTAAAATTTCACACAAATATTGTATGAGCTGTACTGATAATATAGCATTTATTTAACTAGATTAAGCTGGTGTTCAAAAATGTGCCAAAAACAATCTGAAATTAAACCAGAGTTCCAATGAAATGTAAAAGAAATGCTTCTCTGGTTTTCTGTGCCTTGAGTGTGTTTTGCAGTGATTTTCTGCTTCATGAATTCAATTAATTCAAGTATTTGTTCCCTTCCATTAGAGTAGCGCGCAATCCTTTCTGCAGATGTGTTCAAGAGACTCTTTAGTCAGGGCACACCAGTCTAATGCTTGTGCTTAAAAAACAAAGAGCTGTTTAATGCTTTATTTTAAAGAGATATATTAGATCATCATTATTATTAATAATAATAAGAACATTATCCCTACAAATACATGGATCCCAGCATTTTGAAAAATGTTTTCTTTCTTTTTGTCTTTGTTAAAACAAGAAGGCTAAAAAAATTCTATGGTGAAAAAATAAAGCAAACAACAAATGATTTAAACATTGAGAAAAAGAGAAAAATCACAAAAAGACAAAACTATAACAAAAATGGAAAAAAAAAAAACTACATCCAATAATTTAAGAAAATAGTGTCTCTAAAACGTTCATATTGCTTTATACCTTCATCAGTGCCCTTTAGGGAGTTCAGCAATACAGTGCTGTGAAGTCTTCACAAGGGTAAGTAGGGGAACGCCCTCCCCCGGGCTCTGCGCTCACCTCCACAAGAAGGTCATGAGGTTGCCAAACAGATCCGCTGGCATCTTTGAGGGGAGAGAGTCCCGTTATTGACTTGTTTAATCCTCAGCAAAATGTCTTTGTGTGTTCTTTTGGCAGTAGCGAAAAAAATACAAGGTATAGTTACTATTCCTCATGATCATGGAGTATTCACCATTGTTGCATTTAGCATTATTACTCTCTAAGATATTATTACTATTACTATCACCATCACGGATACACAGAGTGCATCGTGTCATGTGTGTGCATGTGTGTGTGTGTGTGAATGGGTAAGTCAAGTGTTCAGTGCTCAGAGCTTGTTTTCTCAAAAGACAAGCTAGGCAGAGTCAATAGCTTGGAGTTCGGGACGCCCTCGTGAGGCAGCCCATCTCCTCCTCCACCCAAATCAAATGAGTCTTTGGAGTCACTGGAATGAGC
>NC_068382.1:16988153-17013578 GCF_023724105.1 Carassius gibelio | reverse complement strand
GGCGGTGTGGGAGAATCGGCATCCGTGTTGCACCTCGTTCCACGCCCAACTCTCGGACCTCCGACGAGGGAAATCGCCGGTGGCGGTGGAACGAGGCAGTGCAGTGGGATCGATTCCAGCATTGGCTGGCCGGCCATGTTCATAAGGAGATCTACCTCCTCGAGTTGCCCCCAACACTCAACGGTCTCATCAACCTGGCGCTCCGGGTGGACGCCCGGATTAATCGCCTTGGTAAACAAACAAGTCCATCACACCTCTACGTCTCTCCCGAACGGGGCCATTCAAGTCGAGAGAACATGGTCGGTCCATCTACGATCACGAACCCATGCAGGTGAGTAGAGCTCGGCTTTCCCAGAAGGAGAGAGAAAGGCGGAGGTCCCAAGGACTATGTTTGTATTGTGGTGGCTCGGCTCATTGCCTCCATTCATGCCCGGTAAAAGAGCTAGCCCGGAAGTAAGTTTGAGGCTACTATCGTGTGGGATCTCCGCCAGGAAGTCCTCAACTACATCTTCGACTCTCCTTCCGGTAAAACTGCAGTGGGAGAACCACACTCATGACTGTCCCGCCCTTCTGGACTCTGGGGCCGAAGGTAATTTCATTGACTCTCTCCATGCATGTCACCTGAACCTTCCTGTCCTTTCTGTGTCTCATCCCATCCATGTCACTACACTCAATGGCCAGGAACTGCCACACGTCACTCACTACACCGAACCCATAACTCTGCTCACCTCAGGCAACCACATCAAAACCATATCCTTTTACCTCATGGACTCCCCGGTCGCTTCCATTGTTTTAGGTCACCCCTGGTTGGTCAAACATAATCCACGAGTGGATTGGGGTTCCAACACAGTCACTTTGTGGAGTGGAAGTTGTCATGAGTCTTGTCTGGTTTCTGCGTGTCCTGTTGTGCCTGTTTCTGTCTTTAAGGAGGAGACTAGGGCTGAACGATATATCGTTATCGTATCTATATCTAGTTATGAACTTTCAAGATATTAATATCGAAAAAAGCAACGATATAGACGATATAGATTTCCCCTCTCCGCGCTCGCCCTGCATACAACTCTGGCAGTCACAACAAAGTTCAGTTTTACGAGTGCCCTTGACTGCACCGCTAAAGCCAGCGCGCACACATTTGGGACGTGGGAACTATATTGTGGGGGGGGGGGGGGGGCGTTTCGATGGTGACGCGTCATTGCTTGTCACGTGTCACACTGCAGCAGCAACAGTGCTGAATGAATGATGATCTGCTTTTATATCATTTTTCCTTTTTTATTCAGAATATTCACAAATGTGTTATTTATGGCATGAAATATCTGATATTCCGATTGTCAAATACTTGCAAGTGGAAGTATATTGTTGTTTAAACACCTTTATAACGATCGCGTTAGTTGAGCTGTATGTGCGATGGGTGCCGCCGTTTGTGCCGGAGACGCAGTTCAGAGAATCGGATCTGTTGGATTTACAACCTCTATGTTTACAACACGTGAATTCATCCACTTCTCCCGAAATACTTAAAAGTAAGTGGCTGGTGAACTGGGAATAGAATATGCAAACACTGAAGTTACTTACACAATGTGTATCTGATATGAATAAAACGTGTCGAATTATAATGGAAAGGATTATTATTACCTCTTCCATAGACATCAGTGTGTATTTTATAAACTCTAAATGTATTGTTTTTTAGTACTTATGTGAATTTATTTGTTTGAAAACTAAAATAAACAGTATGTGGTTGAAAACACTGAAAAGTTGCGACCTCTTCGTCTGGCGCGAATGATTTCAATGTAAAGTCGAGTTTACGCGCGTCTGGAGGTCTCGCGGCGCAGAAGACGAGTTATGAGTTATGAAAAGGACCATTGCAAGCTGAGAGCGACCGGCTTTTGTGGTGGAAATTGGCAGTAATTCCCCCACCTTGCGCAGCTGTACCTGAGTGTCCCTGGGACATCAGTGCGGTCCAAACGTGTCTTCTCAACAGCTGGACATATAGTGAATAAAAAACGCTCTGCTCTGGACTCCGAAAATGTTGATCGAGTTGTTTCCTGGCCAAAGAATTTGTAATGGCCTTATTTTGCGCCTTTTGCGCATTACAATATGCCTACCTAGTGTCAGTTACGTTCAATAAAAAAACCCACATGGTCTGTTCTCAAGTCCATTTAACATTTCATTTTTTGAACAGTTTTTTAAAACGGATTGAATCATTATTAAAAATAATCTTGGAGATATTTGAATTGCCTAAATCATAAATGAAGCCTGCAGTGATGTTTTTCTTTTGTTATGGCAGCCGTCCCCTCTGCATATATATATTTTTCGAGAATGTTGCACTCCTGTTGCCGTTGGTTATTCTTCACGAAAGTTCATGCCAATAAATAAGAAATATTGCTGACTTGTGTGCGTTTCCAGCGCTCTCTTTACATTCGTCCGATATTTGACGTTGAAAAAGGAAACCTTTTTTTTTTCTTTTTTTCTTTTTTTTTTTAGACATGGAAAATCGATTTTACAATCGATTCAATGAACAGTTAAGTCTTAAAAATCGAAAATGATTTTTTCACAAAAGTGACAGCACTAGCTCTGAGTGTGCCTGTCTCTGGCTGCCCCCACCCCCCCCCCCCCCCCCATCCCCCCCCCCCCCCCAGCTCCCCTGTTCCAACGTCTATGCACACTGTACAGAGACAGCGGATAAATTAGAACGAAAGAAATGAGTGCGGGAGATAATGCGGCAGGTGGCAGTGCAGAATATGACTTGGTGCCAAAACATAAATCATCTTCCATAATTTGGAAGTATTTTGGATTCAGAAAAGACGATGTAAACCAGAGTGATGTGGTGTGCAGGTCGTGCTTAGCAAAAGAACATGTAGTCATAGCGTATCGATATCGAGATATCTGGCATGAAAATCGAGATATGATATTTTGTCCATATCGTTCAGCCCTAGAGGAGACCATGGAATTATCAAACGTGACCTCAGAACAACTTGATGGTGTAACAAACTATGGACTCTCTCTTTTTTAGCACTTTAAATAAAGTTGCTCCTTTAAGCTTAAGGAAGGTTAAGGAAAACTGTTTGACACCATGGTATAATGAGCATACTCGCCCCCTAAAGAGAGCAGCCCGAAAAATGGAGCGCAGCTGGAGGAAAACAAAACTTCAATGATATTTTCACGAGTTCACCCTTACATCTAATCTGAAGGCGAATAGTAGGCATATTTTGGCGTGCTGTCCTGGGGGAGGGGTCCGGGCACAGAGCACAGCCCGAACCCAAATAACTCCCCCTATCCCCAATTTGGGATAAATAGATTAGAATTGAGGAGTTGGGGTGGAGGAGGGATTCCGAAAAAACTGTTGTGGGACAGGAGGTAGGAAGACTGGATATATATATGCTTGTGTGCTATTTAAGATGATTAGCTAAACGAGATGCACCTGTGCCAAATTGAATGATTATCTGATCGTGATTCTCCCGAACTTTGTTAATAAAACCACATGTGCCATAAACATGTAACATAATTCAGTGAATTATGAACAGTAGAGTGTCATTCATGTTTTGTAAAATAATTTACAAACTAAAACACTGTATTATATTTGTTTTTAGCGTTTTAAAGTCAATGTTTTATGAATGACAAAGTGTGTTTGTTGGATGAAAAAAATAAAAATAAAAAAATAGTAAGATGCACTATATGCCATGTTTTGTTCGTCCCCATCTACCGAACCTGTCTTAATAAGTGACAGCCAGGTAACAATTGTGTTTGCCATTATCTTTAGCACTATTTGTTACTGTTGTGAAATTAAATGTTAAGATGAATTTTGTGATACTGATTTTACAATTGGTGTAAATGTCCTATAGTGTATAGTGTTAATGAAGTTAATTAAAACATGTAAAGAGTATGAAACTATATTATTTGTGCTTGTGAGAGAGACATAGAGACAGATGAGGATCGCTGAGCATGCTGGATTTTCTGATGAACATTTTATGGTTGAACAGATGGAAAGGAAATGGCTCATGTCACAGAATGAACCGGTAAGTCTCACTTTCTCTCTTTCTCCCTTTATCTCTCACTCTCTCTCTCTCTCTCTCTCTCTCTCTCTCCCTCATATATTCAAGTTTAAGTTGCTTTATTGACACGACATTTGTATAATGTATTACCAAAGCATAAAAATACCTCTCTCTCTCTCTCTCTCTCTCTCTCTCTCTCTCTCTCTCTCTCTCTCTCTCTCACACACACACACACACACACACACACACACACAGGGTTGCACACACACATTTTAGGGGCAGGTGCTCCAGTGAAAAACAGAGCACTCATCTCATAATTATTAATAAAAAATAATTTATCTAAATCTTTGTGAATGATTTTAATGAAATCTGTCAGAATATGTCCTTGTCAATTTACATTAAAAAAAGTATATATACACACACACACACACACACACACACATGTATATATTTATACATTTATACATACATACATATACATATATCTTATCCAATATTTTATTTTTTTGCCTTTCACATTTTTCTTATGTAATGCCATCCTTCAGTTTGAAAAAAAAAAAACTGACATGCTGACATACCTGTTCAGGTTTGAGGCCAGGTGGCACCCAAGCATACTCCTCTAGTGCACAGCCAGAGTCATCATCAGAAGTTGAGTTCCTCTGGAAGTCAAACATGATTTTAGAGACCGTCCTCTCCATATCCAGAGCCATATCACGACTTCATACCATTAATCACTACAGAAAGACACAGACAGACAGGAATGAGAAATGCAGATGTAATGCATTACACAGTTACAAATGCTGATATCACAGACAATTGTATGCATTTCATTTTCATTTCACAAACAAACATTTCTGTTGATTTTCAGTATGTGATGATTAAGCTGTTTCAATTATGCAGTAAATGACCAACTGCTCAATAAATGTGCTATTCAAATGTATTGAAATTGCCTGCATGGAAATTTAACCAACACATTTCTGATAATGCAACATTAGTGTAAATGCAATGAGGGTTCTCACTGAATTGTTCTAAGTGTATTTATTGTCAGTTACAACACTCCCATGGTAAATGCTATTTGTTTATTTCTTCAGAAAAAAATAAAATAAAATAATCGAAATAAACTGGTTTTGTAATGATAGGATACGATATCTCAAACTACACCGCACATACAAGACAAAGCCATCTTAATGCATCAAAATGTTTTTAAAACATGTTTGAGCACACATTTGATGCATAGTGCTGAGAAAGTAAAAATAATGTTTTTAATACTAATGTTATTATCTGCAGTATCATGTCAGCCATGTAAAAAAAATATATATATATAATAATAATCTTGATAATTCGATCACCTGCAAGCTTTCTCTCACATTACACAATCTTATAAAATACAAGACGTCACTGTGACATCACACTTCACTTGCACACAACATGAACCTAAATTTGGTCTTTCGCATCAACAGAAAAAAAACAAGGAAAAAAGAAAGAGTCTGCACAAAGTGTTCAAAGATAAGAAAACCATACGGCTACAATGATTCTAATATCGTGCTATTAGAATTCATCCATTAGAGGATACAGTAGAGACCATGTTTAAATAGGTATTGGAAACATGTTTCTATAATATCACTGTAAAGATACAACAGAAATTCAAAAATTCAAATGAAAGACATACAGACCTGCATCTTCATATCAGTATCCAAAAAATAACCTGAGGGCTGAAAGAACTAGAAATAGAGAGAGAGAGAAAAGAAAAACGCTGTGCTAAAGCAACGCGAAAATAAACGCTTTTCTCTTTTATGTCATGCCTCATCCTTCGCTCTCACTCTGCCTGTGGATTTGACTGTTTCTGTGTGGGTGTGTGAGAAAGAATGAAAGCGAGGGAGGGAGGGAGTGAGAAAGCGAAGGAGGGAGGAAAGAGAACATTTCTTATTTGTGTAAAAGGCAACATTAGAGCAAGCTCTCAGCTGAAGGACTGATGTTGACCTTCATGTCGTTTTAGACTTTTTATAACATAACAATACTGTAGTCATACGCCATATATTTATTTTACATTTGTGTTCTTAGTATGTGTACATTTACCATAAACAAAAGGTACAAACTCAAATATACAGTAAACATCTTTTCTTACGAACATGGTGGCATACAGCGCAAGTTTGGGAAATAATCAGGTTTAAGCAAATAAATTGCATCACTGTGTCAGAGTTCCAACGTTATATCATAATAAAACCTGTCTTACATATATATATATATATATTGCTGATTTTAGGAACCTCAGAGGTGAAGACAGGGACACAAGCAAATCCAGCTCCCTGTCAATGTCAAGCATTTCTGACCTGAGCAAAGAAACGCATGTAGGCTTTCAGTGACGATGATGAAGATGAGAAAATAATTCAAACCCACACACTTGGCATCAGTCAGTGACGGTGAGTGGGCTCTCGACACATGACAGCGCCTCATAATACAGCTGTAATTACTGCTGCTGCATTTGAGTTGATAATTAAGCCTCAGCGATGGCTACACGTCACTGTGTGTTAATGACAAAATGATACGCACTGGGCTTCTTTACATGTTCGTGAAGGGTCCTTTTTTTTATGAAGAGCCCAGTTAATATTTAGCAGTCTATATCTACATATAATTTAGTCCAATTTGTGGAAACAGAGCATCTGAGATGTTCAGCTATGCTAAATGCACCATTACTAGTAAACAAGTTCACCTTTGGAATATGCTGCTTCACATTTGTATATAGTAATATTAAGTATATTAACAATAAAATATATCAATACCAACATAAGCAGGTCAATGGTTCCAAAGAAAAGCACAATCATTCCTGCATGCCCTCTAGACTTAAGATTTTCACATGGCTAACAATTATAAATACCCTCATGGACAGATGGTCTCAAGCCTTATATACAGACAAAATGTAGCATCATTTTAGATGTGTGTGTATATATATATATATATATATATATTCTAAAGCACACATAGCATTGTGTCAACCTTTACAGCCTTCTTGTCATTGCACAGGAACACACAAAGATGTTTGAGCATTTGGAGTGCTCTCACTGACCATGAACACATTAATCATTCAAACTAACAGCAGGATGCTGGCTTTGTCTCTTTCCAGTGAACAGTGCTCGTGCTCTGGTCGCCATGGAGCTCTCTGCAGTGACAAGTCTCCGTGGAAACCTTGTGCAGATCCAAGAGCAAGAAAGCATACCCACAACAGATTTATCAGGGAGAGAGTGCAAAGCCTTGCCCCTTAAATCATCCCTTTTCATTTAAACTGTTCTCTGTCACTCACACTTTCTGAGTTAGAAGGGTTATCCTAGAAAATCAATCTATCCATCAATCAATTAAACCAGGAAACCAACTGAACAAAAGGTTAAATTCTGATTCATAAATACTAAATGAATCCTATTTAAGTACCAAAATTTTGCTTCTATTGTGACATTATGTAAAATTGATCGTGACACTTTTATTTTCATGCATTTTACTCTTAAACTTTTGCTCTTAAGGGGTCCTCAGATGCCAATTTTCCACAAGTTAATATGATTTTTTAGGCTCTTAATGAAAAGGCATTATTTGGTTAAAATTTATCAAAGCTAGGTTAAAAAAACACCCTTTTACTCTGTCATAAACAGCTTTGTTCACAGTGTGTGGTTTCAGTGCATGTCCCTTTAAATGATAATTAGCTCTGCTGACCCCGCCCCTCTCTTCTGTGGGGTGATGAGCAGTACTGTTTCCTTTAGCCACATTTAGCTGCAGAACTTGCTAATAAGCACATTATTAGGAAAGGATTTGCAAAGATTCATTAAAAACCCTTATACTCGCTTCTTCTGGAGGTGAAGCTGGGTCCTGAATGATTCTAGCAAACATAGACATATTGATGTAAATCAGGGGCACTTTCCCTTCAAAAACTAAAGTAATCCACTTCATCTTCAGCGGCTCAGATATTAGGAGTAAATGACGAACTGTTTGTTCATTATTACATCCAACAACAGAATACCTAAATCACTTAGGAGTCATTCTTGTCCACATCTGCTCCAGTGGTGAAACACTGGAGGACTGATGACAGTCACTCAGGGGCGGAGCTCAGTGTCAATCAACAGTTGTGGGAGGGGCCTGCCAGCCAAGAATCTATGAACCGCATGATCTGAGACATTGCTCTTGATTTATTGAGATTTTGTCATAGCCCAGCGAAGGGCGCTGAGGAAAGAACAGGGTCTGGGTCCAAATGCAGGGAAAAATGACTTTAATATAACTGAAACAAAAAACAAACAAGGCAAAAACAAAACAGAACAGATAACAAGGACAAGAGCAGAATTAGAAGCAGCCAAAATGCAAACATGATTAACATTAACATATAAAGATTAATACATTCAGACAGAGTGGTGTGTGAGACCACTCTGTTTGGGTTAGTTCACCCAAAAAAACTCACCCCCATGTTGTTCCAAACCGTGAGACCTCCGTTCATCTTCAGTTTAACACAGTTTAAGATATTTTAGATTTAGTCTGAGGGCTCTCAGTTCCTCCATTGAAGCTGTGTGTACGGTATACTGTCCATGTCCAAAAAGGTAAGAAAAACATCATCAAAGTAGTCCATGTGACATCAGAGGGTCAGTTAGAATTGGTTGAAGCATCAAAAATACATTTTGGTCAAAAAATAGCAAAAACTACGGCTTTATTCAGCAACCTGTCCTCCAACTAATATGCTTGTATAGGTCGTTTGTCCAAATCCCTAAAAAATACGACCCATCAGAGCGTATACTACCAATCGGCAAAAGGGCGTTTTCATATTAATGTTTTGTACTCTTTTATTTGCCCTCTGGTTTGCATTTCGTGTAGCTCTGTTAGTAGATTATTGTGATATACCTTGATATGTAATCATGCTATCATGCGTTCGATCCCAGGGAACTGACGTGCATGAAAATGTATATGCTCAATAAATCATAATTTAGCAAGATTTCTGTGAAGGTTAGGTTTAGGGGTGGGGTTAGGTGTGGCCATTCGAACAAATAAGCCACCTAGTAAAATATGTAGGAAATACTGTGAGATTGCATTGCATTTAAATAACCTATATGGTCGTTTTTTGTTGGAGGACAGGCTCTTATTCAGCATTGTCTTCTCTTCCGTGTCTGTTGTGAGAGAGTTCAAAACAAAGCAGTTTGTGATAGCCGGTTCGCGAACAAATCATTCGATGTAACCGGATCTTTTTGAACCAGTTCACCAAATCGATCTGAATCATTTTAAACTGTTCGCGTCTCCAATACGCATTAATCCACAAATGACTTAAGCTGTTAACTTTTTAATCTCCCTCTGAGTTAAAACAAACCAAAATTAATTAATTAATTAATTAATAGTAATTCATTTACTGACTGAAAGCTGTGAAGAGAGAACTGAAAATGAACACCGAGCCGAGCCAGATAATGACTTGTTCTCGAGTCAAGAACCGTTTTTGATGATACTGCGCATGTGTGATTCAGTGTGAAGCAGACCGACACACAGAGCGTCTTAACCGAACTGATTCTTTTGGTGATTGATTCTGAACTGATTCTGTGCTAGTGTTATGAGCCCAGGTAAACCGAAGGCTTGAATCAAGGGCAATCAACGCCAATGACGTCATTACGTCGAACGCAAAAGAACCGGTGAACCATTTTCTTCAACCGATTTATTGAATCGAACTGTCAGAAAGAACTACTGGTGATCCGAAAACTGATGCAAACAGTTCTTGACTCGTGAACGAGTCAATCTTTCATTTATTTTCGGGCTCTGCTCGGTGTTCATCTTCAGTCCCACACTGAGCTGCTAATGTCTTGAACTATTTAGCATAATCAGCAGTAGTTGTATGGCTCTAGTGTGAATGAAGCAACTGAACCAAAACAGCTTTTTTATTTATAATCTTATTAATTTGCATTCAATGCCATAGTCTTTCAGATCTGCTAATAAAGCTCTATTACATCTCCTTCGGTCACAACTTAAATTTAAAAGGAGACAAAGACATTGCGGTCGCCGCTACACGTTTGTGGAATCGGCTGTCACCTGACATAAGAAGTGCTTCATCTGTCTTTAATTTCAAGTTCAGACTTAAGAAACAGTCTTACAATTTGATTATTATTGTTGTTGTTATTTTTAGTTTTACTATAAATATAAGTAAAACTATATTTAGAAACTATATTTAGAAACTATATAAGAAAAAATAAGGACTCAGTTCACTTCCAACGATTCCGCATCAGTGTGGAAAAGTCTAAAGAAGATCACCAATTACAAGACACCACCCCCCCCCCCAGCACCGTAGAGAATCAACGACTGGCAGACGATCTGAACGAGTTTTACTGCAGGTTTGAAAGAACACCCATCACCTGCCCTGAACGCCTCCCCACAAAACCATTCACACCCTTCACAACTACTGCAACCCATCCTGAACACCTCTCCAATCAAGCACTCTCACCATTCTCACCTCCTGCATCCCCCCTCTCCCCCACACCTGCAATTCAGATCAGCGAGGATGCGGTGCGCCAGGTCTTCCGGAAGCAGAAAAGGAAAAAAGCACCAGGCCCAGATTGTGTTACACCAGCCTGTCTGAAATCCTGTGCTGACCAGCTGGCCCCCATCTTCACACAGATCTTCAACAGATCGCTGGAGCTGTGCGAAGTCCCTTCATGCCTCAAACGTTCCACCATCATCCCCATCCCTAAGAAACCCAAAATTACAGGACTAAATGACTACAGGCCTGTGGCTCTAACGTCTGTAGTCATGAAGTCATTTGAAAAACTGGTGCTGGTCCACCTGAAGGACATCACTGGGCCCTTGCTGGATCCTCTTCAGTTTGCCTACAGAGCAAACAGGTCTGTGGACGATGCAGTAAACATTGGACTGCATTATGTTCTGCAACACCTAGACAGACCGGGGACTTATGTGAGGATCCTGTTTGTGGACTTCAGCTCGGCCTTCAACACGATCATCCCAAACCTCCTCCTGCCCAAACTAAATCAGCTCTCCGTGCCCACCTCCGTCTGTCAGTGGATCAACAGCTTCCTGACAGACAGGCAGCAGCTAGTGAGGTTGGGAAAATACACATCCAGCACCCGTACAATCAGCACCGGAGCTCCCCAGGGCTGTGTTCTCTCCCCACTGCTCTTCTCCCTGTACACTAATGATTGCACATCTAAGGACCCCTCTGTCAAGCTCCTGAAGTTTGCAGACGACACCACACTCATGGGCCTCATTCAGGACGGTGACGAGTCTGCTTACAGACAGGAGGTTAAAGAGCTGGCTGTCTGGTGCAGTCTCAACAACCTGGAGCTTAACACCCTCAAAACAGTGGAGATGATCGTGGACTTCAGGAGAAACCCCCCTGCACTCCCCCCACTCACCATCATGAACAGCCCTGTGACTGCAGTGGAGTCATTCAGGTTCCTGGGAACCACCATCTCTCAGGACCTGAAGTGGGACATTCACATTGACTCCATCGTAAAAAAGGCCCAGCAGAGGTTGTACTTTCTCCGCCAGCTGAGGAAGTTTAACCTGCCACAGGAGCTGCTGAAACAGTTCTACTCCACCATCATTGAATCCATCCTCTGCACTTCAGTAACTGTCTGGTTCAGCTCAGCTTCTAAATCTGACCTCAGAAGACTACAGAGGGTAGTCCGGACTGCTGAGCGAATCATCGGTTCAACTCTCCCATCTATTCAAGAACTGTACTTATCCAGAGTGAGAAAAAGGGCTGTCAAAATCACTCTGGACCCCTCACATCCAGCACACTCCCTCTTTGAACTGTTGCCATCTGGTCGACGCTACAGAGCACTGAGCACTAGAACGACCAGACACAGGACCAGTTTCTTCCCTCAGGCAATCCATCTTATGAACAGCTGACAATAATGGCGAACACACTACACTTTATATTTATATACACACACACTTTATTTATCTAACACACATACTTAGTATACACTTAAATTTTGCACACAATATATATGTACATACATAACTTCACTTTGTAATATACCTGCCTACAATTGTCATTTGTATATTGTCATTCACTATCTACATATTTGTATTTTTCATTCTTTTATTATGTGTTTTATGTTCTGTCGCTGTCATTCTGTTGTACTGCGGAGCTTCTGTCATGAAAACAAATTCCTCGTATGTGTAAACATACCTGGCAATAAAGCTCATTCTGATTCTGATTCTGATTCTGATTTTAGAATTTGCTGTATTTTATTATTGATTTTGTTCAGCACTTTGGTCAGTGTAATGCTGAATTTGAAATGAACTCCATAAATAAAACTTCCTTACAATTCTGTGACAAAACAGCCTTAAAGGTGGTATAAGAAGTCATGTACAGGAAGTTTATTAAACAAACACAGCAAATAAATCCAAACAGAGAGGTAAAGAAGAATAGTTGTTGGGGTAAGAAAAAATCCAGCAATGTAAGAAACAACCATGCAAACAAAACTGAACCATAATCCAAAATGCAATATCCAAAAAGACATGCACAATGATCATGAAACAAGGATCAACTCCACAGGCAAATTAATAAATAAATGCTTGAGAAAATTGGCAATACTTTGCTGTGAACACAGGTAAAGCAAGGTTTAAGGTACATTAAAGTCCAAACAAACAGGTAACATATAACGTGTAAGCATGTATGCTTGTTCTGACATACTTAGCTTGCATTTCCACTATAAATAAACATTTTTAACTAAAAACTTTGTAAGCCAATTTTATTTTCAAAAACAATCTTAACTCTACAAACATATCTGTTTCATTGTATTTTTCACTGTCCAAATGCTATAACTGTAAACATATTTTTCTTTGATTTTGTGTACTTGTTGCATTTTTGTATAAGATATTGTTATTTTAGTTATTGTACATTACACGTATTGAGGAATTATAGACCAGCATTCTTACAGTGACTGATAAAAAAAATAAAAAAATTATAGAAGTCCTAAATTTACAGAGAAACCTAAAATGTAGCTGTCGTCAGTGTTTCTCGTGATGGTAAAATTGGTAATTTGTTGAAACTTTAATTAACTGTAATTTGACAATTTGCCTGTAAATTTTGCTTCTAGACAGAACTATCACTGGAGGTATGAACCATTCATATGCTATTAGAGACAGAGAAAGAGAGAGGGTAGGTCTGGATGATTAATCGAAAAGTAATTGAAACCGAAATTCTGAACCTCTAACCGACGTTATTTTCCCATGTCGGTTATTTCCTGTTAATAGTTCCATCTTAAAAGTGTGTGTAGCCACATGATTCTGCCAGTCAGTGTCCCTAGCAGGAACCCAACTTCTCTCCACCGGCTCATAACCCTCCCAGTCCACCAGATACTGAAATCCGCATGCCCTCCGTCTTGAGTCCAGAATTCCATTACGCAGGATGGAGTTTGAGGCGAACTGTCACCGGACTGATGATTTTGGTGACAGGAAATGGGCCAATGAATTTGGGAGCTAGCTTATTAGAAACGGAACAGAGTGGAATGTTCTTAGTAGAAAGCCACACTTTGGAACCGACGACATACACAGGAGGTCTTGACTGGTGGCGATCGGCCTCAACCTTGGTGCGTGCCCTTACTTGGAGCAGAGTCTCACGTGCACTGGTCCATGTACGGTGACACCTCTGGACAAAAGCGTGAGCGGAGGGGACCGCGACTTCGGATTCCAGACTAGGAAAAATAGGTGGCTGGTACCCTAAGCTACCCTCAAACGGGGATAGGCCCTTGGATGACACAGGTAGTGAGTTGTGAGCGTACTCCACCATTGAGAGTTGTTGACACCAAGAGGAAGGATTCTTGGCCGCAACACATCACAACATTCTCTCCAAATCTTGGTTGGCTCTCTCGGTCTGCCCGTTGCTCTGGGAGTGTTAACCGTAAGATAGACTGACAGTGGCCCCCAGTAATTTGCAAAATTTGGAGACAAATTGGGATCCCCTGTCAGAGACCACGTCCGTCGGGAGGCCATGTAACCGAAAGATGTGATCAATGACAGTCACCGCTATTTCCTTGGCTGAAGGCAATTTGGGCAAGGGAATAAAATCGCTTTCGAGAACAGGTTCACTATCGTTAAAACAACTGTATTGCCTTGGAATGGTGGGATGGCGGTAACAAAATCTAGCGCTATGTGGGACCAGGGTCTCAAAGGGACAGACAGCGACTGAAGAAGCCCATCTGGGGGTCGATTGGAAGTCTTAACAATTGCACAGATCAAGCAGGCCAAAACAAAATCTTGAATGTCGAAAGCCATAGATGGCCACCACTGTCCAGACGATAAAAGGTACCCCCCACACCCTTCTAACCAATGTCGCCATTCTTCCAATGCTAACTTGACTGCCAACAACTCCCTGTTACCAATATCATAGTTACGTTCGGTAGGCGACAAACGATGAGAAAAGAACGTGCAAGGATGCATCTTGTTGTCTGAAGAAGAGCGCTGAGAAAGCACTGCGCCTACCCCCACCTCTGACGCATCGACCTCCACCCCGAACTGACATGACAGATCAGGGGTCATAAGAATGGGAGCAAAAACGAAGCGGCTCTTCAGGTTGGTGAATACAGCTTCGGCTGTTTCGGACCACCTGAACATCGTTCTGGGGGAGGTCAAGGCAGTCAGAGGTGCGGCTAGTTGGCTGTAATTACGAATAAAACATTGGAAAAAATTGGCGAACCCCAGAAACCTCTGTAGGGCCTTATGGGAATCTGGACTTGGCCAATCCACCACAGCCTTAACTTCGTCAGGATCCATATGCACTCCCTCAGACAAAATGATGTAACCTAGGAAAGGGACAGACTGTGCATGAAAAGTGCATTTCTCCACTTGACAAAAAGCCCATTCTCAAGCAACCTCTGAAGCACTCGTCTGACGTGCTGAACGTGTTCCTGGAGAGATGAAGAAAAAATCAATATGTCATCCAGGTAGACATAAATGAACTGATCGACCATGTCTATCAGCACATCATTGACGAGTGCCTGGAAGACCGCTGTGCTATTGGAGAGCCCGAAAGGCATAACCAAGTATTCAAAGTGCCCAAAAGGGGTGTTAAAAGCGGTCTTCCATTCATCCCCCTTCCTGATGCGGACCAAATGATAAGCATTACGTAAGTCCAGTTTTGTGAAGACCAACACTCACTGCAACCTCTCGAAGGCTGAAGACATCAACGGCAAAGGATAAGTATCTGTCTGTGACTTCAGATCCACTTGCTGCCCCCTGCATGGTCAGATCGTTCTGTAACGAATGGATAGAGGGGACAATAGCAAGTAAAACAGATCTTTATTAGAATTAATAGCACCAGTCCCAGAGTGAATAGGGAATCAGACACAGTTCTCAGTAGTGCTGGAAGATTGCAGATGCAGTACACGGATCCTTCTGAGTGTGATGGTAATCTCCGATGATGATAATGATGATGACGACTAGGCAGCGCAGGGTTGCATGGACAACTCGATCCGATGGTCAAACGTGAAGTGGTGAACCCAGTGTTGGTGACGAGTGAAGATATAAACTGCAACAGTGAACTTCCAACCGGAGACAAAACATTTGCTAGGTTACATCCATAAAACAACGATCTGACAAACACAAGACGCATGAGGTGAGTATAAATAGACAGTGGTAATGCACAACACCTGTCGCTGATTTCCCCAGAGGATAATCAGCGACCATGCCCACACCACACACACACACACACACACACACACACACACATATTCATTAATAAAATACACACACACAGTGCAAGGGAGCGACAATGAATTCCTCAACCATGACAGGCACATCAAACATAACTCCTTCAAAAACAGCTAGAAGCCTTGAAGTTATGCTTGATGATCAGCTGACTTTCTCTGACCACATTGCTTAAACTGTCTGATCCTGCAGATTTCCTTTATTCAACATCAAGAAGATCAAGCGCTTTCTTTCGGAACATGCTGCACAACTCCTTGTTCAAGCTCTTGTTCTGTCCAGGCTGGACTATTGCAATGCTCTCTTGGCAGGTCTTCCAGCCAGTTCTATCAAACCTTTACAATTAATTCAGAACGCGGCAGCAAGATTAATTTTTAATGAGCCGAAAAGAATGCACGTCACATCTCTGTTTACCAATTTGCACTGGCTACAAACCAAAGCTGCTCGCATAAAATTCAATAAATTCAATGTTTGCCTACAAAACTACCACTAAATGTGTTACTTCAGACTTACGTGCCCTGTAGAAGCTTGCGTTCTGCAAGTGAAGTCACTTTTACGGACTTTTAAATTAAATGTTCCCTCCTGGTGGAATGACCTCCCTAACTCAATCCAGGCAGCTGAGCCCTTAGCCATCTTCAGGAATCAGCTTAAAACACATCTCTTCTATCTTTATTTGACCCTCTAACTTTAACACTCACTATTCTAATTCTATTCTTTAAAACATAAAAAATAAATTAACTACCTTTCTAATCTTTTTGTATTCTATCTGTTTTCTTTTTATTTATTATATTATTTAAAATCCCATGCTACCTGTACTGTGTAAGCCTAACTGAGACTTGTTACAGCACTTATATATCATTGCTCTTTTGTTGGTTTTGATTGCTTCCATTGTTCTTATTTGTAAGTCGCGTTGGATAAAAGCGTCTGCTAAATGACTAAATGTAAATGCCAATGTTTATAGGAATAAACAGTGCTCATAAAAGGCTGCTGAGGTAGTATTGAGTGAAGTGAAGTGAAGTGAGGCTTGGACCTGGAAACAGCACTACTTACATCAACACTAAAAAACCGAATTGGGCAGCATGGAAATTGTTTGTAATTTTTTATCAAAATGTTTGTCATTTGTTTGCTACGTCTATGGGTTTGGATCTGCAATGTGAGGGAAACAGGCTCAGGTATTTAGAAACAGACTCAGGTATTGTGAAAGCAGATATGAATATATGTGTGGCATTTTGAAACAGTAGTCCATCTTATCAGACACAACTCCACTACACAGTGCAGTAAAGCAGGATTTTAGAAGCCGAAAATAATTTATATCAAGCTTTCATTTAATATCAGTCTCTTCATGCTAGGCATCATGTCTAACTGCTTGCCAATTATTCTCCCTATCGTGTTGTTCTGAAAGCAAGTTCCAGGTTGGATAACATTGAAGTGAGACTTCACTTTGCAAAAAAAATAAAAATAAAAAAAGACAAAAAAATAAATAAAATAAAAATACCTGTAGTTTTGATAATCATGATTATGGTGTTCAAAATTATATTCACAATTATTGATCACGATTGTTATGATTGTCATCATATTTACTGTACAGTACCCACATAAGCATAAATAAAAAAATTGTCAACTCATTGTTTTTCAATTAAAACAACAAGAACAACATCACAAAAATATATTGTGTTGAAGTATTGGTTCATGGGGGTTGTGTAGATCAATTTATTCAACAACCGTAATTGTTAACAATATAATAGGTTTGCCTTCAGATTCAGTAGCAGCAAACAGCACAAGCAATCTCGTGAAGGCTGTATAACACATTCATTCATTAAAGCTGCAGTAGGGAACTTTTGACGCTCTAGCGGTTAATAAACAGAACTGCTTGCGTCTTGTGGAAGAACATTGTAGCCGGAGCTACTTCTCTCTGTTTATCACAAAGGTACTGGGTTACTCCGCCGCGGTACCCCCGAAGCAATCTAAAATAGTCCGAATATAAACACTTATTATAGGTGTACCCTAGTGATTCAGGACAAGCTAAAAACACGGTTTGGAAAATGGATTCATGGTGTACTCGCTTATTATGTTCATTTTTCTACATTTTGAACACAAACAAAGTTACGGACCGCAGCTCTGATTGGTTGTTTTTTACCGGGAGCGCATGACTTTCTGCAAATGGCCATAGGACCACTGGGAGGAGCCAGAGGAGCTTGATTTTTTTCACAGATTATCTGTCTCATATTCTACTGTCAGGACATAATGACAGGTTTAATAAATATGTAAAAAATATTTTTTTTACAAAAGTTCCCTACAGCACCTTTAACTCTAACATGAATGTTTACTGTCTTGAATCCTGTACATGCACCTCTGTTAACTCACCACCAGAGACTGCCCTGTACAGATACCGTTTACCCCTCGCCTGTTTCGGATTAACACTTTGGATTATTCTGTTTGGAAATTGTTCATCGGAGATCTACCACGTCCGTTCACTGGACTACTCTTGTGCCTTGACCTCAATATACCTGTGTGCCATTGTCTTACCCTCGCCTGTTTTGACCATGTCTTTAAATAAAGCTTGGCAAATGGATCTAAAAGTCTCATGTTTTGTTTGCCCTATAACAGAATACTCAGACTCACAAGGATCCAGCGGCTTTCCTGAATGTCACTGGCCAGGTATGGACACCGCAACACTGTTATTAGCTCTCGAGCAGGGCACATGATCGCTTGAGTTATATTCAAGAGTATTAAGATCTTGCATCTTTTTCTGATCTGCCTGACTGTGTGCTTATAGACATAATAATCCACTTTAATCGCAACTAATCTGCGAGGGTCATTGTTCATATTTAAGATTTTATGGACTTGCTTTGCTGTACGTTTGCTCATTGTTTACTGCCGGTGTCATGGAAGAGGTACACGGCACCTGACTCACTTGTGTAATGACGGCTTCACTGGAGCACGCTCACAAAATGGTGGTAATAGTGGAACCTGTTTGCAAAATGGTGGCCACAAGAATGCTCTGTTATGTCATAGCTGCCAATACTGAGTAAAGCCAAGTCACAGTTGATCTTCCTAAATCATCTCATGTCACAGCTGATCATCCAGAGTCACGTCCTGTCT
This sequence comes from Carassius gibelio, assembly GCF_023724105.1. Classification (NCBI taxonomy): domain Eukaryota; kingdom Metazoa; phylum Chordata; class Actinopteri; order Cypriniformes; family Cyprinidae; genus Carassius; species Carassius gibelio. The sequence continues at coordinate 16,994,817 of NC_068382.1, read as the reverse complement.
GCCACACCCAGATATTCAGTGTCAGTCCTTCAGTGTCCTAGTCTGGTAACCAGTGTGAGGGATACACACTGTTAAAGCAGCGTTTGTGAACAGAGCACTACATTGTGTACAGTGTTACCGGGGAAACCTAGATCTCTCCCACTCCAACAGTGCTTTCTGCTGGCAGAGAATGAATTTGCATATATATATATATATATATATATATATATATATATATATATATATATATTAGTGCTGCAACGACTACAACGATTAGACTGCTCTCCTTAGAGATACAAATGATCTGCTCTTAACATCTGATCGTGGGTGTATCTCTCTATTAGTTTTATTTGATCTTAGTGCTGCATTTGACACAATTGACCACAACATTCTTTTGCATAGACTTGAACACTTTGTTGGCATCAGTGGAAGTGCATTAGCATGGTTTAAATCGTACTTATATGACAGCCATCAGTTCGTAGCAGTGAATGAAGATGTATCATATAGATCACAAGTGCAGTATGGAGTACCTCAAGGCTCAGTACTAGGGCCGCTACTCTTCAAGCTTTATATGTTACCCTTGGGAGATATCATCAGGAAACATGGTGTTAGCTTTCACTGTTATGCTGATGATACTCAGCTCTATATTTCTTCGCCGCCCGGTGAAACACACCAATTTGAAAAACTAATGGAATGCATAGTCGATATAAAAAACTGAATGACGAGTAATTTCTTACTGCTAAATTTAGAAAAAACAGAGGTGTTAATTATAGGACCTAAAAACTCTGCTTGTAATAACCTAGAAAACTATCTAAGACTTGATGGTTGCTCTGTCAATTCTTCGTCATCAGTTAGGAACCTAGGTGTGCTATTTGATCGCAATCTTTCCTTAGAAAGCCACGTTTCTAGCATTTGTATAATTGCATTTTCCCATCTCAAAAATATATCTAAATTATGGCCTATGCTCTCAATGTCAAATGCAGAAATGTTAATCCATGCATTTATGACCTCAAGGTTGATTATTGTAATGCTTTATTGGGTGGTTGTTCTGCATGCTTAGTAAACAAACTACAGCTAGTCCAAAATGCAGCAGCAAGAGTTCTTACTAGAACCAGGAAGTATGACCATATTAGCCCGGTCCTGTCATCGCTGTACTGGCTCCCTATCAAAAATCGTATAGATTTTAAAATATTGCTTATTACTTATAAAGCCCTGAATGGTTTAGCACCTCAGTATTTGAATGAGCTCCTTTAACATTATACTCCTCTACGTCCGCTACGTTCTCAGAACTCAGGCAATTTGATAATACCTAGAATATAAAAATCAACTGCAGGCGGCAGATCCTTTTCCTATTTGGCGCCTAAACTCTGGAATAACCTACCTAACATTGTTGGGGAGGCAGACACACTCTTGCAGTTTAAATCTAGATTAAAGACCCATCTCTTTAACCTGGCATACACATAACATACTAATGTGCTTTTAATATCCAAATCCGTTAAATGATTTTTAGGCTGCATTAATTAGGTAAACCGGAACCGGAAACACTTCTCATAACACCATATGTACTTGCTACATCATTAGAAGAATGGCATCTACGCTATTTGTCTGTTTCTCTCTTGTTCCAAGGTCACTGTGGCCACCAGATCAAGTCTGTGTCCAGATCAGAGGTGCTGGTATATAAATATATATATATATATATATATATATATATATATATATATATATATATATATATATATATATATATATATATATATATATGCCACCACAAATAGAGTCTAAGTCTGCGGGAAACACTGGACTACGGTATAAATAAATTCAAACTGTATAACAGTTTCAATGCCATTCATGTTATAATGTAAGAATTAAATAACAATGAACATAATACATATGCACTTATCTGTTCATAATAAATGTAGTTATTTTTAAACAGTTGTTGACATCCCCATCTAAAACGTGATTTAACTAATTAAAAAAAAAAAAAAATTTTGTTCATCTTCAGTTCTGTCTTCACAGCAGTTCAGTCAGTGTACTGTTTAAGTAAATTAATTACTCCGGGATATTGGTTTGTTTTAACTCAGAGGGAGTGTCAGCCACATTAAAAAAGTTACCAGCTTAAGTCATTTGTGGATTAATGCGTATTGGAGACGCGAACCGTTTCAAACGATTCAGTTCGATTTGGTGAACTGGTTCAAAAAGTGAAGTGACATTCAGCCAAGTAGGGTGACCCATACTCAGAATTTGTGCTCTGCATTTAACCCATCCGAAATGCACACACACAGAGCAGTGAACACACACACACACACTGTGAGCACACACCCGGAGCAGTGGGCAGCCATTTATGCTGCGGCGCCCGGGGAGCAGTTGGGGGTTCGATGCCTTGCTCAAGGGCACCTAAGTCGTGGTATTGAAGGTGGGGAGAGAGCTGTACATGCACTAAAAAGATCTGGTTACATCTATTGATTCGTTCGTGAACCAGATATCACAAACTGCTTTGTTTTAAACTCTCTCTCACAACACAGAAGAGAAGACAATGCTGAATAAAGTCTGAGTTTTTGCTATTTTTGGACCCAAATGTATTTTCGATGCTTCAAAAAATTCTAACTGACCCTCTGATGTCACATGGACTACTTTGATGACGTTTTTCTTACCTTTCTGGACATGGACAGTATACTGTGCACCAGGGGCGGATCTAGAAAAATATCGCTGGGGTGGCGAGAAGTGGGCAGGAATTTTTGAGGGGTGGCAACATATGCCAGATGTATATACAGGTGCTGGTCAAATAATTAGAATATCATATCATATAACTTGTATACTATATTCATTCCTTACACATAGACTGATATATTTCAAATGTTTATTTCTTTTAATTTTGATGACTATAACTGACAACTAAGGAAAATCCCAAATTCAATATCTCAGAAAATTAGAATATAACTTAAAACCAAAACAAAGAAAGGATTTTTAGAAATCTTGGCCAACTAAAAAGTATGAAAATGAAAAGTATGAACATGTACAGCACTACTTAGTTGGGACACCTTTTGCCTGAATTACTGCAGCAATGCGGCGTGGGATGGAGTCGATCAGTCTGTGGCACTGCTCAGGTGTTATGAGAGCCCAGGTTGCTCTGATAGTGGCCTTCAGCTCTTCTGCATTCTTGGGTGTGGCATATAACATCTTCCTCTTCACTATACACCATAGATTTTCTATGGGCTTTAGGTCAGGCAAGTTTGCTGGCCAATTAAGAACAGGGATACCATGGCCCTTAGACCAGGTACTGGTAGCTTTGGCACTGTGTGCAGGTGACAAGTCCTGTTGGAAAATGAAATCTGCATCTCCATAAAGTTGGTCAGTAGCAGGAAGCATGAAGTGCTCTAAAACTTCCTGGTATACAGTTGTGTTGACCTTTGACCTCAGAAAACACAGTGGACAAACACCAGCAGATGACATGGCAGCCCAAACCATCACTGACTGTGGAAACTTTACACACTGGTCCTCAAGCAACATGGATTGTGTGCCTCTCCTCTCTTCCTCCAGACTCTGGGACCCTGATTTCCAAAGGAAATGCTAAATGTACTTTCATCAGAGAACATAACTCTGCACCACTCAGCAGCAGTCCAGTCCTTTTTGAAGCGAGACGCTTCTGACGCTGTCTGGTGTTCAAGAGTGGCTTGACACAAGGAATGCGACAGCTGAAACCCATATCTTGCATACGTCTGTGTGTAGTGGTTCTTGAAGCACTGACTCAAGCTGCAGTCCACTCTTTGTGAATCTCCCCCACATTTTTGAATGGGTTTTGTTTCACAATCCTCTCCAGGGTGCGCTTATCCCTATTGCTTCTCCACTTTTTTCGACCACATCTTTTCCTTCCCTTCGCCTCTCTATTAATGTGCTTGGACACAGAGCTTTTTGAACAGCCAGCCTCTTTTGCAATGACATTTTGTTTCTTGCCCTCCTTGTGCAAGGTGTCAGTGGTCGTCTTTTGGACAACTGTCAGGTCAGCAGTCTTCCCCATGATTGTGTAGCCTACAGAACTAGACTGAGAGACTATTTAAAGGCTTTGCAGGTGTTTTGAGTTAATTAGCTGATTAGAGTATGGCACCAGGTGTCTTCAATATTGAACCTTTTCACAATATTCTAATTTTCTGAGATACTGAATTTGGTATTTTCCTTATTTGTCAGTTATAAACATCAGAATGAAAGGAAATAAACATTTGAAAAAACATCAGTCTGTGTGTAATGATTTAATATAATATACAAGTTTCACTTTTCGAATGGAATTAGTGAAATAAATCAACTTTTTGATGATATTCTAATTATATGACAAGCACCTTTATACTGAATTTAGTCACCGTTATCACAGTTTGATAAATGGTATATGTACACACTACAAAAGGGTACAGGCTGCCATTTACTAACTTAATCTCATGCAATCAATGTCTTGCAGTTCATATAAGGAATAAGTGACCATACAATATGATCTCACTTAATAGGAGATAGAAGTGTGATAGGAGTAAGGGGCATTATCACAGGAAAGACATTAAGGTTAAGACACAGGTCATGAGTGGCAGATGTGTGAGAGGGGAAGCAAACTGTTTAGCTGCCAATAAAAATAAATAAACATTATACAAAAATAAGATGTACAAATGTATAAGAAATAAATTCTAATTGTAGAAATTTCTTGCTTTTTTTTTTTTTTTTTTGAGACCAGCTTTTATTTTGGTGGATTGTAGACATTATTATTAGCTATTAGGCCTACGTGAAGTATAGACGTAAAAAGTATAGACTGTGTATATGATATATACAAAAATATAATATTATGGCAAAGGTGTCTGCATGGACAAATGTTTGCTTTTGAGATGTGTTTTGAATGCAGTGCTTCATTTTTGCATGAGATATGAGTCATTTGTGTGTGCAATTCTTGGATTTATGTAATATTAAAGGGGGGGTGGGGGGGTGAAATGCTTGTTTTCACTCAATATCCTGTTAATCTTGAGTACATATAGAGTAGTACTGCATCCTTCATGAATCCAAAAAGTCTTTAGTTTTATTATATTCATAAGAGAAAGATAGTCTGTACCGATTTTTCCCGGAAAAACACGACCGGCTGGAGGCGTGACGTGTGGGCGGAGCTAAAGAATCAGGAGCGCGAATAGGCTTTTGCGTTGAGAGCATGTGGAAGCTGTGACATTACCGTGAGGGAAAACCCATCATCCAAAACAAACCATGGCTATCAGTCAGATTCAGCCGTTTATTTATGATCCAGAATCAGATCCAGAGGCTGAAACTGAACGAAAGCAGCAGCAGCAACGACTCGCTCCGAGCGGGGCTCGAACCCGGGTCTCTGGCATGGGAGGGGACGCACTAACAAGGAGGCAGAGATATTTGAAGCAGATTACTCACCGCCTGCGGTTCCAACACACGATTGTGACCCTTTTTCCTTGGGATTGCATCATCCTTAAGAAATAAACGAAACGCAAATCCGTCGTCAAACTGGTCCTTGTGAACAAGCATCTTCGAAATGCAGGGAACAAACAAAAACACTTGCACAACTCCGTTGATGCTCTGTAAAAATAAACTCCATCCACTGGTCCCTTAATGCTGTTTTTTTTTTTTTTTTTTGGTAATCTGTGCAGGGTTGTCTTGCCCTGGCAACCAAAAACACTTCTTTTGTGACTTTTCGCGACGCTCTCGCTCTGATCAGTGAAATGTCTGTGCTCAGCCTCGCTATATGGGAGCGCGCGCTCTTCCGGCAGAAGTGCCTCAGGACCCATATAAGGAAATTCCGCGCCATCTAACGTCACACAGAGCCATACTCGAAAAAAACTTTCCGAAACTTGTGACAAACCGGAAGGAGTATTTTGGGAACGAAGATACTCCTTCAAACGTACAACTTAATTTTTGAAACGTTGTCCATGTTTAGCATGGGAATCCAACTCTTTAACAGTGTAAAAAACTCAGTATGCATGAAATAGCATTTCACCCCCCCTTTAAGTTTTGAAAAAAAAAAAATTGCAATTCAATTGTTATTCAAATTAAACTATTTTTCCCCAATTCCAATATACCTTTAAATTTTTATTTATTTATTTTTTTTATATCGCAATAAATTTTGTATCATGGACATCATATCACGGTATTCTCATATTGTGAGATTTTGATGTTGTTACATCCCTAGTGCTTGCACATGAGAGGAGTTAGTCTGAGGCACTGATGAATTAATGTGGCATTTTGATTGGTTGTGTTTTACAAAAGGAAATCAAGACACTTCCTGTGCTTTGTGTTTTACATAGATAATTGTGTTTGTAAGTTTGTATTATTATTATAATTTTGGCTGGAATCTGTCAGTTACAGTAAAAAAAAAAAAATAAAAAAAAAAGGAAAAAAAGAGAAAAAGTAGGCTACAGATAATACTAGAGTCCACTATAGTAAAATAACCATTTTAAATTTATTTTTTTGTATCTTATTTTAATGAACTGAAAGCCATCATAAACACTGCACATTGTGCATTGCACACACATACAATTTTATGTAAATCATCCATACTAACCCACGTTTTCTGTTTTTTTTTTTTAAATGTTGTATTGTATATTTCACTCTCTATAGATTTATTTTTCATACACCGAGTTTCAAAGTTTCTCGCTCAAGTTCACATGACCCAGATGGCAGAAAATGCATCTTGTTTGCT